>NW_020955824.1:113046-267851 GCF_003031625.1 Empidonax traillii | reverse complement strand
TCTTTACCTTGAGAGTGGCAGAACATTGGAACAGGCTACCAGAGAGGTCATGGAGTCTGCCTATCTGGAGACATTCAAAACCACATGATGTGTTCCTGTGTAACCTGCTCTAGGTGACCCTGTCTTGGCAGGGCATTGGACTGGATATCCAGAGGCCCCTTCCAACTCCAATAATTCTGTGATTCTGTGAAAATAAACAAAATTATAATCATAGAGCTTTCTAAAAACTGGAGATCACTGTCCACACTTTGGCAAAAAAAGAAGATGTCAGGTTTCTTATCTTTTGCTGGAAGGCAAAATGAAAACTTGCCTCTCATCATAATCTCAGAAAAGCAATTGCTCGATATATATCTAATTTTAGAACTAATTTATATTTACATTAAATAATTTTTAGCTTTGTTTGCTTTGGTGTTCTATCTTCTACAAGTGCTATGTTTTCCTAAAAGGAGTGTCAACGCTAATAAAAACAATTCTTTAGTGGAAAAGCGGTAAGAAACACTATTATTTATAGCTAACTTGAAGGGAGAGCAAATGATTAACACATTTTAAAAACCACAAACAGCTAAGAAGTCAAAAAAAGCCATCCTGACAGTATGACCTACTCAGAGAAAATACCCACCACACATATACAGTTCTGCGCTCATATAGATTCCTTTTGTCTTCTCTCTCCCCTGAAAAATTACACATCTATAACTAGGACATAATTTTATTATTTCCATTTTCTTTTCTGAGCATGTGAATACATTCCAGGCATAAAATACAGTAATCAAAATGGACATGATTTGTGCCACCAAACTATAATATACTGAAAAGTCCTCAAAATTTACAGTAAATAATTAGCTTTCATGCAAGTCACTATACATTTGTTACACATAGTCTTGCAAATTCTGCATGGTCTTCAGTGAATGTTTGTATAATTGTCAGTTTAGCGCAGTTTGCTTCCTTGAACTGATTTTTCTGGAGAATGGCATTGCTTATGTGGTATCTGTGGAGATTTTATTCAAGAAAAATTAAGGTGCTATTCCGACTCCGCATCAGACACTTCCAACTTAGAAACACGTCACACTACCACAAAACCATTTGGTACCAGTCAAAAGCAGGCATCAAGATAAAAATAGCAGAGCAGCTCAGACCATGAGGTCTCTGCAACAGTTAGGTATGTAAACCATGTAAGAAACAGAAAGAGCCCATGACAAGAGATCCGCCTGCTGTCCTACTATCATTGTACAACAAAACAAGTGGGAAAAGAGCAAAACAGACAGACTTTCTGGCAAACAACTGCAAGCACTGTATTTCATTGAGTTTAGGTAAAATAACATTTTGGTGCAGCATTCATCTCTTGCAAAACTGGTATCAACTTTACAGGTACTCAAATATGAGTAAAACTGACTGCCCTACTTTTCCTACCACTTCCATCCCACCTCTGTGCAACAAATAAGAAGGTTTACTTTAAGAATTTCAGAGTGCAGAATTATAAACTCAGCAATATCTCCCTTATCCTAACATTGCACAATACACCATGAAATTGTTGAGATTGAAACCAGAGCTGCAAATCCACTGATGCTCTGGGGCATCTCCCAACTGTGAGAGACCTCTTCACTCATGCTTAGATAAGCCACACAGACTTCTTCTGTCTCATTCCAATCAATTACAGATTATTCCAGACAGAAATAAATAAAACAAATGCTGAGACTGTTTCTGGCCTGGATTTGTAAACAAATCTAATCTAGAATCCCACTGTGTTCCCCTGAAAATAAAGAGAAATTTATTTGTAAAAAAATTAAAACAGTGTTTTCATATCCATGAAACCTACATAATCCTTACCAAAAAGAAAGATGGTTTCAAGGGGGAAAAAAACCCCAACAAACAAGTAATGCAAAGATGCTACTAGCTGGTCATTCCACTGCTTTGAACAACTAGATTTTCTTAGGGAAAAGGATTTGGGTTTTTACTATGAAGCATATTTTGATTAATTTCTGAGACAATTTCCTTCCCTTTTGTTGTAGAAAATAGCTGTAAACAAACAAATAAAACATTTCAGTCCTTTATAAAAAAAAATTAAAAACAGAAAGAAAAAGGTTATACTTGGTTAGCCAGAATATTTAAAGAAACACTGAAGACTTGAAAATATTATTTATTATTTCCTCTCACCCAAAAACATGTCAAATTTACTTTTCACATGTTAAAAAAAAATAAAATCACCTTGTGACACAAAAATAGCATAAAGTGACAATAAAAGTCATGTCTGAAACAGAAACCCTACTTATCATTTCAGAATTTAGGAGAATCTAAAAGTGAGCACATCCTCTACATAAAAGCAAACAGCAGCTTTACAAGGCTGGAAAAAACAACTCAAAGAATCCAAGCACATAACATCATGAAAGCCATGACAGCATCATATCTATACATCCTATTTGTTTTAAAAAGTCATGCCACAGTTTGAAGTGTATTCAGCAGTATGAGTATGCAGTGATAGTTACTGAAGAAGTTCAAATACTCTCTAGGATTCCTAGAAACATCCTGATGAAGGAAGAAGTGTGCAGTCTACCCATCCTTTTTAGCTGTCATTGCCCAGCAGTTGCCATTCCTGTTACTGCAAGCGTTTCGCATACAGTTCTTCAATGGAACATTTTGAAACACCAGAAAGAAATGTAAGTAAAGCCACTAAAAAGAAACATGGGTACTTTGGTTATTGTTTGGCAGCAGAAATGCAATGCTTTTCTTAACTAAAGTTGACAATAGCCCCTAAATGTTGCATTTGAGACAGTGTTCCTTTCTCATTCCATGAACAATGGAAAACGAAAAGTGTGAATGCAGAACTTTCCCAGAATATGGAATTCCTACTGGTGCCAGCACGCAGCTCAGGTGGTTTCTGACAGAACAGAATGACAATTATTACTCATCAAGCCTAACAATGCTGAACCACAGCCATCAAGTTAAACTGAAACCATCAGAACACAATGAATGAAAAGTAGAAAATTTTCTATGTACTGCCTTCGTCCAGCACTAAGAAAATCCTAAGTCTCATACCATAAGTGCTGTATAGTCTACATGTTTATGCTGTTGATCCTCACATGAGCTGTCTGCACTCACTATGGTTCCTAGCTCATCAGCAGTCCCCACAGGAGATGGAAATGTCATGAAATCCATGGAACAGCTCATCATCCTACAGGAGAGTCTCTTTTACTATGAGCCAGAAGCAAATGTGCCATATAAAGTAATTGAGAAAAACAAGTATTCTCAGATTTTAATTATAACAATTGCTTTGACTATACATTCGTTACCATACCTCCCTTCCCCCATTTACATATTTACTAGCTGTGATCAAACTATGCAGCATTCTCCTTTGGTAAACTAAAATTTGTTCATCCCCTGAAAGCACATTTTCCAATTGTTTAATTACTCCTCTGGTCTTATATCTGAAACTTCTCCAATTTTTCAAGCTTCCTTTCACAAAGCTAAGGAAGAGTACAGCTTTGCAGTAGTAGCTACACCCACACTACCTACACAGGTAAAGTAACCTCTCTGCCAAGTACTTAATTCAGTTTAAATTACTACTCCTTTTTTGTCTACAATACCATTATGATGATTTGCTATGGCCTCCAGTTGTTGGGTTTTTTTAAAATAAACTGCTGGTTTGTAGTGAAACACATACTGTTTGCTTGCCCTCAATTTGTTCAATGAGACAGAGCACTCTTAACTCTCTTTGTTTTTTACAAATCCCTCAGTCTTTGTAGTAGCAGTACTGCAGGCATTACAATCTAACAACAGAAGTACAAGGAAGTTTGTAAGAAGAAAAATCTCTTTTATTAGGTCAGCAATTGTTCTAAACAAGAGTATTACTTCTTGTAGTACTTACTAATCTTTGTTTCACAGGTAAAATAACAACTAGGTTTTGATTTGATGACTAGCCCCTGAAAAAAAACTCTTTGTAATAGCATCCTCTTTAAAGACTTGTTAAAAAGTATTTGTGAATTCTATACTTTAATTTGCTCTTTAATCCATTTCACTTATGCCAAGTTGATTTTGTACCCTTCAAGTTTATTAATCAAAAGATCATGTCAGCCCAAAATCCTTTCAGAATTTTATTACATCACTACACTTATCTTTGGAAATCAAACTTGTACTCACATCAAAAATAATATCCCTGGTTCAGTGTTCATAAACCCATGATGCAGTACAGTATGCATATTTCAGTGTTATACGGGAACAACATAAAAAAAGGCATTTGGAACGTGATAGCACGTAAGTTAATACTTTGTGACGGTAGAGGCTAATAAAAAATATAGATGCCATAAATTAAGCACTTGTCTACAGTGACAGCTAAGTAATGGCCACTTCTGAGAAATTATTACACTTCTTTCCCCAGGAATAGTGGTAAAAGAATACAGCCTGTCACGACCGCCGCAGCCCTTGGCACTGACGTTCTACTTCTAGTGGGGTTATACTCCGCCTGTCCCCTGCAAGCCCAGCTTTTGGACAATATTGCAAAGATCTGAAAAAGCTCTATCATTTGGTATCATGTCTGAACTCCTGCCTTCCTTTGAGAAAATCATACCTGTTCTCTCCAATGGCTTCAATACTTTCCTTATTGTTTCAACCTGCAGATATATCTGCAAATTATTTGCAGTTACTTCAATTTTAGTTAATAATCCCAACATCAACAAAACCTTTCGACTAAAGACCAAGGGATCATTTTTGTAGACAATGTTTTCGTTCTGAAAAATTCCACCTATCCTGTAGACTTGACCCTGTACTTCAGTTAATAGAGGTGGCAGATTAGGTAACGGAGACTGTGGTTCTGCAGCTATTTCTGCAGCACTGCTGCCAGGCTCAGCAGCACGGGTGCTGCCACTCATTCCGACCTTTGCCTCGTTGCCAGCACAGCTGTTTGTGAACCACAGCAAGGAACAGATCCAACTTAAACGAGTGGCCGGCAGAGGAGGGTTAAGGGGCTGCTTTAGAAGCACTGCCACCAAATGTGAAACCATAGATTCACACTTTCCTGTCCTCTACCACACAAACCAGATGGAAGTAGAACTTGAGATATGGTTAGTCACACATGAGGTTACTACTATTGATGCTTATATGAACCAATACTCCTGGAAAATGAGGTAAAACCAAAGCAAAATGTTGGACGTCTTCCTACCAACCTTACAATCCAGCTGTTGCAGGCTTAGTCCTGATTTGACAGCATCTCTCAAGCTGCTATTCTAATCCTGGACTTCATTCATTGCAGATCTAAGTACGACCTCGAAAAGCTGGACAGTTTCACAACTACCAGGGAACAAACCCTTCCACTTCATTTGTTTTATGCCAAAAATTTGACTACTCACCTAGCCCTTGGAGAAATTAGATTATCCCTTAAACAGAAAACTGGGAAACAAGCTGAATCATAGCTAACTAGCTACCTGAAATTACTAGGAAACACATCATCTGGCCATTTTAGCTTAAAGACCTCCTACTGCAGATGACTCCCAGACATACTGCTGCACAGTGAGCTCAGGACTCATATGGTGCTTTGAACACAAAAATTGCTTCCCTGAACAGGCAATTGACTGAATAAAATTAATATGAACATTACACCAGCTCCTTCTACCATGACAGATTACGATAAACATAAAAATAGGTGGCTGAGTGGAAAAGTGCTTTAATCTTTCCATTTGGAAAACCCACCACAGTCCCAAATCTTGCCTTGGGGTAACAGGAAGTTTTATTTTCAAGACCCTTTCCCAGAATATAATTATTGCATTTGTAAATTGTAAAACATTCAGCCCTACTGTCCCAGCTCCCCAGTCCTCTGTGTTAAGAAGATCAGAAATGTTAGGCTGAGTCTGAGTTGCACTGCTAGACCTTGGCAGAGGAAATGTGCATTATCTCCCTGGGGGATGCCTGTTTTTGTGAAACCATGCCTATGCTGGGACACTCAGCAGAGCTGGAAGAAAGGCCTCACATATAGCATGATGTCAGGATGCATAAACTGAACTGCACAGAAGTTGGTTTAGCTGCTTTCTCTTGGGAGCAAGGTGAGCTTCATTTTCTGTGATGTTCTGGGTACATACTACAGTAAATTAAAAGGAACATCCAGATGGGATTTAATATGGTGAATGGACTTCATGCCTTTCATTGAATATGCTTGGCATTCACCAAATGTCTCTGAATAAGCACAACTTGAGTATGTACTTCCACGGGCAACGAAGTTGCCTGAACAGAATTAAAAGAATACAGACAATTAACAATATTTCTAACTGCATAATTTTCAGGAACAAAATTACTGTAAAAGGCATCTCTCTGGTCATTTATAAAATGCTACAAAAAAAAAAAAAGAAATATATATATATTCTAACACAGTCTTACGAAAATGTCTTAAAATGGAAGAAAATAAATACATATTTTGGACATTTCTACTTAATGCTCCTTTGTTTTTTTTCCCCTAAGTATTGCAGGATCACTTCCCCGTGCATGTGATCTCACACATATAATGTATATTGCAATTGCCCATAAAAAAAAACAGACTGCACTAAGAATAGAGGACTAGATACTCATCTGGCATAATGTGAGACCACTCCAGTAATTTCAGCATTCCTACTCCAATTTGCAACAGCTAAGGATCTGGCACAAAACATTAAGTTAAGTTTCCAATTACCTCATGCCCCAGCATTGATTTCAGTAGTTATATACACATAGTCATAGAGGAGAATTATTTGAAAAACTGCAAACTCAGCTCTCTATTATTTTTTACTTCTGTGGTCTAAATCAGACCTTTCATGGTATTTTAATGTAGATTTTTGTGGTTTAATTATATATGTTTCAAGAGTAGACTAGTTACTTGCTGCATCTACCCAATTAAAGAAAGAAAGGCAGCAGTAATTCTTTACACTGCTGAGAATGTCAGCTTATACTGGGTCACGTCACAAAAGTAATTAGTGTTGCCAAAAAATCTAGTGTATATTAACCTAAACACATAACTAAAAAGTTATCACCTATACAAAATCAGTCTTCCCTATGTGAATGTTTTGTAGGTTGTCTTGGGAGGTCTTTTTTTCCAATTTGCTGCTCCAAATTAGTCAAATTGTATAAACCTGCCACAGTAAGAGGCAACTGTAAAGACACAGTATTCAGTCAGCCCAGAGAGACTGAGTTCTTCTGAGACAGCACATAAATTACATCCAGCTGAACTGCCCTACACAGCCCTGCAACATTACTCGCTACACTACTTCTACAGAGAGCTGCTCAATGAAAAATCATCGAAATAGTATTTATTTATTTATTTATTTAATTATAGGAAAAAGACACAGACCTCCAAAGGAATTTAGGCACAGAAAACCTTCAAACTCCTCCTTTTCGAAACCATGGTAATTGCAGTCTAACTCAAAGTTTAGTGTCATGTACCTAAGCCTAATAGCTTAAGATCAAATTAGTCTCACTGGTATATGGACGTCCAAAAGTTCTGAAGATAATCATTGGTCATTACAATCTTCCCTTGGAGAAGTGGGGAAATTTTAGACATGGAAAAATTTCAAACAAATTAAAACTTTAATATGCTTTAACTTTAATATTCCTCAGACACCCACTCGCATTTGACATTTTGCTCAAAAGTCTGATAACTACTCTATATACAATCCTGTGACTGAGATGGCCCAGTGAATCATTTCAATACAGGATAAATGATCATTAAAGTAATTTTCACTGATTAACATTAAAGCAAAAACAGGGCCAGATATTTGTTACATTTCTCAGGCTTAGAGACAAAGAGAAGAAACCTCTTTAAAATAGTTTTCGCCAAGGTACTGTATAACAAGACATCCCAAAAGCAATCTTTCTAGCAGCATTACAAAATAAAATGTGGACTAAAAATGTGAATTTTATTGCCTCTTAAAAGAAATTTTATTATTTACTTGATATATAAGCTCTCTTCTTATCTGAGCTTTTGCACTGCAAAGTGCATCCAAGTTCCTTTAACCACTTCTGATTTAATGACAGATTTAATAACACTGCAACACAGAAATGTGGACTTGGCCAAAAAAATTTTTTTTTTCATAAAAATGTGATGTTTGTACAGCAACATTCTAAAATGTAACCTAATACATACAAGTAAAGCAGAATTTTTTTGATGCATATGATAAACCCTAGGGTTTTGATAGGTATAACATCTACTGACTTTAAAAGACCATGAAGATAAATTATTTTTAATAACCATTTTTATTTAATTTTTAAAAGAGTAGCACTAGAACCATGCCCTGAAATCTCAGGGGTGATTAAAGGGCCATGCCAAAGCTGAAAGGTTTCAAATATCAAACTATACTATTATGTCAGGGTCAGCAAGATCAATTAGCGCTTTTCAATGACAGAAAAAGGTTAAGTTGAGCACACATTTGCACAATATTTAAATCCAAAAAAGAAAAATCGCGCATATTAAGTTCACTTATAAACCTTTCGACTGATGACTGAATATCAAAACTCTTCTTCCACTTGCATAACATAAATACCGGTTTTTTTACACAAAAAGTCAGAAAGACTGCAGATACATTAGACAGTAGAAATACTACTGGACTGTCAAGTACAAAGAAAAAGTAAAGACATCTGAGTGTTTCTGCTACCAGACTTAGTTTAGCACTGAACTTCTTAAAAGCTTTAAAAATACTTGATCAACTTGACAGATGTCTGTTAGTCTGATGCCCCTGTGTTTGCATTCTTCCTGCAAACCCTGACAGTAGCAAAAAAGAATGGTAGGGAGCAAATAAACCTATTCCTATGTTCAACTAAAAAAACAAATAGAAAACTACCATACAATAAACCCATACCCACCCTTCAAATTAAAAATACTAATCTGTAAATTAACTCGTCTTAAATCTGGAAAAAAACAAACGCAATTAAAAGCCATGAGAAACATGCACACCAGGAAGCACGGAAATTTACATTTCAGTTCTTAGTATCACAAGAACACTCACTCAAAATACAGGTATGTTAGAAGTTAATTCAACACCTGTTAATACAAATGTTGCCGTCGTAAACATAGCTTGAACAAAGTACCTGGTTATGATATCAAATAAAGCCAGCATAAAATCACAATAAAAATGCAGGAGAGTAACAAAAACTAAGGACAAAAGAACACTGTGTTGAAATCAGTGATTTAGATTGGAATTGCATTATTTTGAGTAAAAGCAAAGCAAGATTACCTTTCTTCAATGTTATATTTCAAAAGTCTCTATTTAAGCCCACTTCTCTATTTCTTCAAGGAGTGATTTGAAATATTTACTACCAGACAGTACCTAATTTTAGGTTTTAAGTGCTTTAACAGCTCTATGAAATATGATCAGCAGCTGCAATATAGAAGTATGCTGAATAAAGTCTCCTTATAAAAAGGGAGACCTGTTTTACCCCGAGTTCATAAAATCCCTACTTTCAAGAAGGAAAAAGATAACAGAGGAAAAAAATAATAGCTGTGTCCTAGAACATTTGACAAAAATTCTAGGAATTTCTTTCTTCTTTCTCTATTAACTTTTGTACTTAAAAGGAAGAAGCAGTTTAAACTTTAAAACTGAAGGATTGCGCAGAACATCGTGCAATACCACCAGTACATCAAGGAAAGAGACAGGTACCTTTCCCACACCAAATGCCAGTGTTTAATATTAATTCTAGGACTGAAAGGTGAAAGTTGCATAAAGTTTAAAGTGTTAAACTGTAACGCTTGCATCAGATGCTAAAAATATGCTACAGGATACTATCTATAGCTGTATTTCTAGTTACCTTGTTTGAAATATTTTAACTGGAAACTGCAATTAACTGGAAAACCACCGTTGTCCTACTCATTACATTGCTTGTTTACAATTTATTTATTCCATTGGCATTATCCATAAAGAATAAATATCTATTGCAAAGTGTTGTGAAGCCATTAATAAATACAAATCCAGCAAGAGTAACTGTCAACTAAATTTATCAGCGGTAGTCATATACTCGTAACAATTAATAACATCATACAAATTATCTGAACAATCTACATGAAAGATTAACCAACAAACTCCTCTTTCATTTCTATTAGATATGATTGAAAAGCATCTGGTAACATAAATACCAGAACTTTCAAAAGAAAGCAAGAAGAGCTGTTTTGGACATAGCCCAGCTAACGTTAGATGTCAAATACAGAGGAAGAATCATAGGGAAGACAGCAAAATGTCAGTCTGTATTTTCACTTTACTCACAGTCTGATACCTACTGCAGGTATACAAGTATTTGTTATTTAGCAGCATTTTCAGAAATACGAGAAGGAAAAATCAAACTCACAGCAATTTTATGAAACTTTTCTTCTGAGTGTTAAGGAAATGAAACAAAAATATAGCTTGAGCTTTAATAGAAAGTGCATGCTTCAAACAACAAACTTTGAGGTCAGACTAAAAAATATATTTACAATTGTATAATTCACTCTAAATCTAAACTGTTGATTAGTTTATCTTAGATACACTTTCTAGTCTCCGCATGTGAAACACGCAAAACAAAACCCAGAAAACTGTAAATACTGGTTCCTTACTGTTCTAGCATGACTTCACGCTTAAACTCGAACCGGCCAAGGCGCTCCCTTGTCTGGTACAGCTTGCCTCCCAGGATTTTTCTAAGTACCAGCTATTTCACACCGCCACGCGCGACCTCAGCGTGTCCCTCCGTGTGCTCGGCTGCAAGCCCTGCCCGCGGGTCCCGGGGCCGGCAGCAGCGCGCCCGTTTGGCTCCGAGCGGCGGTTTCATAAATGTAAATGAAACTTTAGATGCCAACTACCGACTGGCAGCGGCGCTGCCGCGGAATCCCGCTCTCCCTTCTCGGAGGAAGGCGCCGCGGGGCTGCTCCCCCGCGGGTGGGTGCCGGGCGCGGCCCCGGGGCACCCCTGCGCCCGGGAGCGGCGCGGAGCCCCCGCGGCTCGGGGAGAACCGCCGCCGAAGCCGTGTGGAACCCAGCTGGCGGTTCTCCGCGGGCATCTGATTTTGGAAGGGTCTGTAATTGACAGCAGGAGAAGGAAATTAATGGCTATGAGCCCACTGGGTTTGAACACGGAGAATCCTGTTACCTCCTCGCGGATCAAGTACGCGCGCACACCCGCACACACACACACAAGGTTCCCCCACGTGGAAACGCTTTCTAACCAAACGCAGGACCCCGCATCGCCGGTGGGAAGGGCGGCGGGACCCCCGTGCCGGGGTTTCCCCGTGGCCCAGTCCTTCTGCGCAGCGGGGACCCGCGGCGGGGGCGGGGTGGGACGAGCCGAAAACGCACCGTTTCGTCCTTTAAAACCACAAGAAAAACAAGCCGGGGCGGGGGAGGGGAAGGGCAGGAGACATCCCTCAGGGAAAGGAAACGGAGAGGAACAAAAACAACGGACAACTCTGTCCCCGCTCCCCTCGGACACTGGGAAAAGTGGCTGCCGGAGCCGCCGCGGCGGGTCCCGGCCGGGAGGCAGCGGGAGGCAGCCTTGCCCCATCCGCCGGTACCCCGAAGCGGGCGGGCAGTGGAGACCCCCGAACGCTGCCGGCGTCTGGGGCAGCGGGGCCGAGGGCGGGCGGCAGAACCGACCGGCTCCTCTGCCGCCACCGCCGCCTGTGCCTGCGGCTCCCGGCCAGGCTGGCTCACCCCCGCGCTGCGCAGACCCTCGCTGGAAGGAACGGGGTTTTCGGGAAGGGGCTCTCTACCATCCCTGCGGGTTTTTCACGTCGCTCTGGCCGGAGGGGGTTCCCGCCGCCAGAAATGTTGTTTCCTCCCAGACTCTGGTCAAGTCGCCGCCGGCCCCGGCTCTCGCCGGCCGACCTGCCCCCCGCCTCCCCCAGGCGGGCCGGCAGCCCCCGGCTGCTATCGGGGCTCAGCGCGGGTCCCCCGTTTCCGCCGCTACAGGGGTGGCCGGGAGGCGCAAGAGGGGAATAATGAGAGGGCAGCCGTGACGGCTTGCGGCTGTCTTGGGGCTTACCGCGGCAGAGCCGGTAACAGCTAGCCGAAGAAAGGTGAGGGCAAAACGGCGGGGATTGTCACCTGGAGCGGGGCAGAAAATCCGCCTGGGCGTGGAAAAAGTCACCCCGCTCGCACTGGAGACCAGTCTGGTTTTTTGCAACTAAACTCGCGTGGGGCCGAGGGTGAAAGCTCGTCTCTACCACTCCGCTGCTCCTTCCCATCACGTTTGTTTTACAGTAACTTTGTTGTTGTTGTTGTCATCAGACCAACACGAAAAGAATGCTAAGTAAACGCTAAATACAAGCACATGCACACACACGCCTCCACGGACACATGAACACGCGACAGGGAAGCGGTTTCCTCCACCTCCGAGCAGAAGGGGTGGGAAGCAGATACGGGGACCGGGAAGTCAGAGAAACTTACCTTCTCGCTGCTGGGATATGCCGCTACCTTTATTTTAGGGCCGCTCCTTACGTATTTATTCTCGTACCTTCTCCGAGCCGAGGCTCCCCTTTTGCACTGTTCCTCTGGCAAAAACAGAACATCCCCTCTACCAAGTTTCCCCCCCCCCTCCCTTTCTTCACACACAAATAAAGCACAACTCGGAGCAAAACGGGAGGGGAAATTCGGGGAGGGGGGGGAGGTAGATGGAGGAGGAGGCTGGTGCAGGAGAAGCCACACACACTCCTCGCACTTCAGCGAGTGCAACTAGTTGCCTCTCACGCACAGGAATGTAGAAAGTTTCTCTAGCAAGGGACGGCACTTTCCTAAGAAAAGGTAACCCCCTCCCGCTCTCCCGCCCAAAAAGGCCGTCCCAGGAGCGCGGAGGTGAGGGACGAGGACCGCGGGAGCCAGCGCAGTCCCGGGCGCGCCGCTTCGCACTTGTGCCGGGCGCTGCCGCCGGGGCTGCGCCCTGTTCCAGCCCCTACCTCGGCACGACAGCCCGACTGTCCCGCTGCCCATCCGCTGCCGCCCCGCTCAGCCCCGCTTAGCCCTACTGAGCCCCGCTCAGCACGCCTTCGCTCCCGCTGCCCCGGGCCCCGGCACACTGCGGCGGGCACGGACCGCCGGCTTACCCGGCCACCAGACAACTCCAGAGTGTCCCTCCCGGCCTTCCCGGCCTCGCAGCCCAGAGCTTGGACCTTTCGCCTTTGCTGCTCCCTGGAATCTGCAGTGAATAGTGATGGGAGCAAAGGAGAGGGCCCTGAAGGGTCACAGGTTGACTAATGCCAATCCACTCGACTACAGGTAGTGGAGTCTGCACTTGACTTTTTCCATTTGTTTCTTCTACAAGAGGCCAATACTATAAAGTAACCCTGAGTTTTTGGAAAGACTATGAGTGTATGAATGATCAAGTGCTACACAACAGGAGTGGATGGTGTACCCTTTTACAGGATGCATTTGTCTCCTTGTTCTCAAGCACGCCAGTGTGGATGGAGACAAAGTCCTTTCCTGCTCTGAAACTGAATGCTCTTTTCTGCAGGAAATTCAGCAGCTCCATATGGTCCTTTTTGCTATTTAGTGTGGGGAAGCGGAAGAAAACCTCTAATTGCTTAGTCACATTTCATGCTTTTACCCTTCACCTTGTTTTATCTCCTGAGTATTATTTCAGTGCATAGATTGAGTGGCTCTTGTCCAACCAGCTGCGTCACCCTCTTTTTGTCAAGTTAACTTCACTCTCCAAAGGGTGCAAGTCAAAAATTTAAAAGAGGAGGCAAAGTTAGGCCATAAATCTAGAGAGAGATGTGAAAGAAAAGTCCTGGTTTTCAGAAGTACTGAGTATCAGAAGCTTTTGAGGTCAGCAAGTCACCTGAAATAAGGGGGGGGGCAAAGATATGGATTTGTGAAGATTCTTTCCTACCTGCCTTCTCTTTCCTTAGGTTGTGTTTGGTGATACTGTTTAAAGCATAACATTACTCAGGCTGTCTGCCTTTGAATTTAATAATTTGCATTCAATGAACTGTAGTAACATGGTTATCTCTCTCCTAAATAATTTCAGACTTAAGACAACTAAATCTTCATGAAAGCAGGTCTATAAAAACTTTATATTTGCTGTCCTGGGAAAGTCACAATGCAGAAGGATGACAGACTCAGAAAACTCTTTTGACCTACAAAAATACAACTAGAAAAACTTCTAAACTAAAAAAGCCTTCAAAAGCCAACCTTCAAATTGTCATAGTGTGGGACAAGCCAGAAATACTAAATGAATTTTGAAACTGAGAGTTTAGAGGGGAGAAAACTGGAAGGGGAGAAAACTCAGATTTGTGGGAATAATTATGATTGACAACCCTGCCAAAGACTAGGTTGTGACTAATGCCAGCACACATCTTGCTAACAGGCTCCTTCTGCAGGGAAACGTGCTAACAACTCCTTCCTTTCTAGAGGACTTTTGTGAACGGCAGCACAGTGGTCTAACCTGAGGTTCTCGAACATGGTAATAATGAAGGTCTTTTGAAGTCTGGTTTCTTTCCACTTCAATGAAACAAATTCCTTTAAGGGGAATAGTCCCCTAGTAACGTCGGTTGTTTTAATAGACATATCAGTTTAAAGCAAGCTCTTAAACATCTGTTGCACTCTCTCTTAAAACGTAAGGTACAGCTGACTTGAAAAGATTGCATACATCTTTGTTCAGCATAACTCACTTCAAAATGAGGAGAGATGAGAGGCTTGCATTGTTGTTACATGGTATGGCCCCAAGACAAGTCTCCCAGTAAGGGGGCTGGTCTTGATGTCATTGGATCACGTTGTTGTTTTGGTATTCATTTTGGTAAGAGTGAGCAGTGTTGTACCAAAAGTAATGAGTGTTTGGCCTGGGTCAAAAGGGACTGAGAGGAGTCCTACAGAAACTGATCTCCTAACCAAACAATTTTTCACATTGATTGTAAATCTGACTTTCACAGGTAGAAATTAAATGATGATTTTGTTAAATCACTCTCTTTGGCCTGAAGTAAATTCCAGTGACCTCAGTGGAAGTGATTTCAGAAAGCCAAAATGTTGTACAATACACTGGTTCATATAAATTGACTATGTGTGACCATAGAAAAGGTCATGCTAGAAATAGTCCCAAGAGAGCCCAAGGAAGGGCTGTAGGACCCACTTTTACACCAGAAGAGAAGAATAATACCTTATCCATTTAAAGCAACATGGAAATGTAAGTAGGCAAGATGTAATTATCTAGATTGCTGTTTGGCCAGGCACTTCTACAGTACCAAAACCTATCAGGGTGTTTAATGTCCACAAGCACTCGGTATCCTTGGTTTTACCTCTTAAATAAAGACAGCACTTGTGATCATGTCCTTTATGCTGGTTCAATACTGACTCAGGAGAAGAATGTCACCTTGCACAAATACCAGTTCACACAGTAACTTGGAATTTCCTTGGAGGTCTTCCATGGAAATATTATAGACCCAACCCTACTTACCTTGGTAAATCTAGTGAGATTACAGCCATAAGTAGTATGGCTCCAGAGAATCATGTTTGAATATGTTGCTAAAAACAATAAGGGCTTTGAAATATTTATGAGTAATTTTTAAATTAAAGCAATATTTTTTTACATTGCATCTCAGTAACAACAAGGTTTTGTTGTTGTTTATGCAAAGGGATTATACTTAGTTATTCTGAGAAAAACTAATGACAGACAGTCACTATTTTGGCAATGTATCATGATTATGATTTATTGAAGTGCCTACCATATGCTGCATCCATCTTAGGTACCTGTCGCAATTTTGTTTTACAAAAGCAGGGCTTTGAAATATGGCTTCTTATTTTCAGGTTCAAGTATGAAATCCAAAAGCCTGTTAATTAGGCAAAGTGGGTTGATCTGTATACTTCAGGTTATTATTGGTTCTTCATGGCTTTATGGTCATAAAAAGAAAGAATGAATGGGGGTTCTTTTGACCTGGTTATCAGATTTCAAGTTTAAAAAGAAGGTGACACACCCTTTTCAGTAATTCAACATGCAGGGTTCAGCTGTGGGTTCAAAAACAGGTTACAACTGGCTAGTCATTGTGCTCTTGAAATGCCAACTGTGCCTTTAAGTATGTTATATAACCTATTTTTTTGTTTCAGTTCTCAAGTATGGCATCATTTCATTGTTATTTGGATTTCCATATATTTTTTAATCCAAACAGATCTGACCTCAATCATAAGGTTCCATGGCTCCAAATAGCTGAGCTTTTCTAATATTTTATTTTGAGTGCCTACGTTCAATACTTCATCACATAGATATGTGCTGCAGACAGTGCCAAATACTGTGCCAGGGATGTCCTCGATTATCTTCAGTGCTTACCAGGAGAGGGCTCTGTTCTGCATACCATACACAGAAAAAAGTCCCACTGAAAGTAGTGCGAGTTTTGATTCTAAAGCTTGCTTGAAATGAAGCTGGCTAAGTGCAGATGAAAACTTACATTTTTTCAGCTGTCTGTGCAGGCAGAATGAGGTGTGCTTTATAATTAGTATCCTGCTATTACACCAGGATCTTTCTTCCTTCTTGGGAGAGACCCGCTCTGCACCCTACAAGGTACCTTTCCATCATGTTTCATGTAGGTTTCATGAAGTTTTGTTTAAGTAATCTACAGAGCCGACCCAGAGAAAATATTGGGCCATACGTTTTTTTGTTTGATGAACCATGTTTTCCTTGGTCATTGTGTGATACAAAAACTATGTCTGTACTGATCAGGGACACAGATCTAGCACACAGATCTGTTTGTTAGCTTACTTCTTGGAGTGGTTTTGCTCTCATCAGTTAGTGTTCTTATAAAAAATGCCCTGGTGCAGTTCAGGGTGTGGTATGGGTCAAGGATCATTCGTGGTGCTTTGACTAGTCCAGACATTCATCCTATGCTGGAGAATGAGACAGTTGATAATGAGAATTTTGGCCTTCCAGAAACACTGCTCTGACAGATGGCCTCAGGTCAGAGAGCAATCTTCAGATAATTTCCTAGTGCAGATGTAGCCTGAAAGTCACTCTAAGTCCTATTCCAGAGACAACATTAGGTCAGGTTGTTGGGGAGGTAGGAGAACTGTCAGGGCTGGCATTACCTCACCTCCAGAGCCTCTGGCACTGGGGGAGAACTGAGGGTGTGCCCCACACCCATTTATGTTTATTCTGGCTGTAGAACTTTGTTTCAGATTTCATTTCATCATAAATAAAATAAAAAGTAATCCATGGATGATTTATAAAAATGTGAACATTTTGATCTGTTTCATTAAACATTAGTGCTGCTGCTTAATGTAATTCCCTTGAATTTGCTTTTTAATCAGTTTCATGTTAGATGTAGTTTCCTCACTTTTTGATTACTTCTAGGAATTTCTACCATATTTTAAAACTTCTCTCTAGTTATTTTTATCCATTTACGACATTATTCAATGGAATAACTCTGATATGGCTACCATGCTATTTCTAAAGATCTATTTAAAGCATCCTCAAAATCTGTGAGACATAAAACCCAGTGTTTTGAAAATGGTTTTTGGTTACGTATATATAGGTAGCATAAACCAAAGACATCATTTATTGTCATTGATCAGAAATGGTCTGTGTAAGTGAGTACTTATGTTTGTTATTCAACTATCAGCATGTTGAGGTTTCCAGTGAAACCAATAGTAAACCATTCATCAATGTCGCTGTCAGGAGGATTGAGCTTGTTATGCAATAAACTCAAATACAGATTCACACCAAGAACTTTTTACTACAGTGTAGCATCATATTGTTGCTGTGTTGCATTATACTATAATAACATATAATAAGTAAAGAATGATTTGCCATAAGTTTTTTCACATCTTTTTATAGAAGTAAAAATGGCATTGCCAAATGACGCTACAAATGACGTATATTACCATTACACTAAAAATAACTCTGTTACTTCTAGAAGCATGATTGAATTCAGATTAATTCAGTACAAGATTAAATGAATTTCAGGCAATTTCACTCATTTATTTGCAGGTGGTGTGCAATAGAGGAAGGAAACAGAAAAACTATAAAATGAAAAGCAGAGATTAAAAAAAATTATGTGAAAGAGTATTTTCAGAAAACCTGTTTTATTTCAAAGTACAAGTTCCTTTCGCCTGTTGAAATGTTCTGTTCAAAGACTTCAGGCATTTCTGAACATGTACATTGTAGCTGCAGTATAGTCTAAAAGTATATATAGATATAAGCTGCTGGTTTATTTGCAGCATTGTCATAATGGTAGTAGGCAGAAAACCAGGTGTAGTATTTAGGGATAATTATCCTTCCTTTTCAGAAAGTATTGCAGTGTTGTCTTGTATTGGGGTACTCTTGATCAGACTCTTCAGGTGTTGGTTTCTGTGAGGTCCTCATCCTGAATCTCAGAAATATCAATTAGAAATAAACTGATTAGGTTATTTTAAGGACAGTTATTTTAAGATATTTAAACAGCAGTTGTAGAGGTCTGTTTTGTACATGACTTAGTTAGTCCTGAGGTTACACTCCTTATTAAATCATTCTTTAGGCATTTCAGTATTAAGATGACCAGCAAGAGGTAAATTTGTTCCGTTCTGACACTGAAATAATAAGCATTCTCTGAAAGAATCACTTATGTTCATGGTTTCTGCATTCTTCCAATGGGTCTATTATGTAATATATTAGTAGTTATTAATGTAGTTATTATATTTACATTTGGTTACTTATTAACATTTACTCATAATTTATACATGTCTGCTTGGAGGTCTCACTGCACTTTGTAAAAGCAGAGGCAGGCATAGTCCCTACCCCAGGGATCTCACCAGCTAGCCCCATGTAAACAACACAAAAGTTACTAAAAAAACAACGTCTGGCATGATCATCCACTGGTTGAAGTCAGTGGAAAGAAACACTTCTGTTTTCGTATTAACTGGAACATATCTTGCTGAGTATCTATAGATTTTGTGTGGCATTATTACTGCAGTTACACTGGACTGCATAAATGATGGAACAGTCTTTCAGCAGAGATTGTTTGAGGTGCTTTCTGGAACCATCAGCTCCAAATTATAAGCAAGGTAAGAATATACTAATGTGAAACTAAATAATTTCATATAACCTTGTTTCAGCACTGATATTCAACAACATTGATATGTCAAAAGTTGTGGGAGCTGCCTGAGCAGCAGTCAGCCAATTTTCCCACATCAGACAAATACAGAATATGTGCCTTTTCAGTCTCATTTTTGGGGTAGAAGAACTTGTCAGACAGATTGCTGTGTGTGATTGAGTATTGATGAAATGGTACATGCACATCTTTCTCTCCGTTAGTTTGCAATTGGGCAACAGCTGTCCTGGGACAGGAAAAGGAAGCTTTTGACAACAGTCTCCAAAGCAGTCACGAGTAGTTTAAAACAAGAGGCAGAGGTTCATCAAGGTAAATATGTTTTCTTGAACCTTCATCCTTCCTCAAGTCTCCCATTATATTCTTCTTTTTCTGGTAATAAATACTTTGCATTTTTTCAAACAATTAAAACCAAATGGTGTAGGTTTTGCCACAGCTCCTAAGTTGTTCTGAGACCTACAAGTGGTTATTTGGGTTCTGGTTTCAGAACATCTTTGCTATTAGAGTGAAAAAGAGAGTAAAGAAAACAGACACAAGGGATGTGGACCACTGATGAGAACAAAGCAGCTAAT
The DNA here is from genome assembly GCF_003031625.1 of Empidonax traillii. Taxonomy (NCBI): domain Eukaryota; kingdom Metazoa; phylum Chordata; class Aves; order Passeriformes; family Tyrannidae; genus Empidonax; species Empidonax traillii. The sequence goes on along the minus strand of NW_020955824.1, from coordinate 248,313 downwards.
GTAAATCTCCACTCCTTGCCCTATAACACCCCACTTCATTAAAAGAAATACAAAGTACTCTTCCTCCTCACCTTTTGCATTAGTTGACTACACTTGGGACTGGCTGTGAATGTGAGTGCTTTATTAGCATTTAAATAATCTGTACTGCTGTGTAAATGAGACAGAAGATTGAGCTTCATGGCAAAATAAAAAAAAAAAAAACCAAACACATATTCTGAAAGGTGACAGCCCATGTTTCCTTTTCCCTGCCCCATATCCTGTTCTGGCAAAACTTTTCTCCATTTCTGACTTAATAAAAGCATATACATATTCTGATTTTTTTTTTAATGCACATTGTTATTATTCACACTTTTGAAGCTCAGAGAGGGACCAATTTAGAGGGCCTAAATTCTGGGGAGAGTTTTGTTCTGGAAACAATTATTTTTATTGAGAACTACTGATGAGGTGATTACCTAAAAATTCAGTGGCAGGAAATTGAAGAGGAGGCAATTTCTGAGTTTTGAAAGATCATCAATAACAAGTGAAAACAAGTCAGGTTTCTCCATAGATTGTTTACACAAGAGTAGTTGTTGATAAATGAACTTCAGATTAGGTATTAGAGGTACATAGCCTGCAAAGTGTAATAACAGTTTTACTGCTCAGAGCTTGTGAAGACTGCATAATTTATAGGCAATTTACTCAAGCTTTGCAAACAATTAGTAAAATCCTTATAGCAGTCCTCCTCATCATGTATCCTGTTAATAATATTTTTTTAAACAGGCATCCATTTTCCTTTTGTTTTTGAAAACATCAATTTTTAAAAAAATATCACTCTATTATGGAAGGAGTTTAACATTACCTACTTGGGGGTGGGAATTAATAAAAAAATATTTTCATAGGTGATGTTAAACCCAGTTATGATGCTCAGATGTATGGTATCATGGTTTTACTCTAACAATGTCATAGTTAAGACATTGAATTACCGTAGTTTGCAACAAGAGGAGATGCTGTTTCAGTTGTGTAAATATGCAGTTAGTTGTGAAAAGTCAGAGATTAATTGACTTTGATGAATTGATAAGGAGGAGGGTGACCAGTGCTGGAGCCCGTTCCTCATTCTACCAGGTTCCAGATGATGTGGCAGAGAGGTTTTCCCACATTCCTTCGTGGTACCTTCACTTCTGAAGATGAATGGTAATGGTGTCGATGTCAGAGTGCCAGGAGAAAAGCAGAGATGTTCTTGTATCAGATTTGCCTTCACCTGTTCGATTGTTTTAAAACCATTTTGTCATGGTTAAAGACTTTCAGAGGGAAAAGATTAACAGAGGGCAAGTGATGTAGTAAGGTTGCTCAGGTATTCAGGAACCTTCTTACTTGTCCTGTTTGGTATCATGTGCACTGCTGTAAATCAATCATAATGTGAAACAGGGTTTTTAGTAGTGAGAGGTACTGCTGAAGTAATTAATACTTTCTTTTAAAAAGTATTTATTACAAAAAGGTGTTTGTTTCAGCAATTACTCTCAAATGGAACAATCTGGAAAAATAAAGCAATACTGCCCTGACATACCTGCTAGTTCCCTATGGAGGAGGTAGATTTCCTCCATCAGAAAAAAGAAGTTTCTCCATCTCTATAGGTAGAAATGTGGTAGGTTTTTTCCCCTGCTGTCACTAATATTTGGATGAAAATTAGAGTAAGGAAAAGTAATCTCTGTAATTTTAATTCTGGGAAGTACTTGGCAATTAAAATTCTTACAGATTTTAATGATGAAGAAACAGGCTAAAGAAAAAGTTAAAAGAGATCTTTGGTAAGAGAGAGTTCTTGGTCTGAATTCTACTGGGGTTCTGTAGTAGTTGCAGCCTGTATTATTATATGCAAGAAATGCCCATGGAAGGAGGAATTACACTCTTGTAGCAGCTGAATTTGGTGGAATTTATAATGCTGAGATAACAAGGCGTTGACATTGGCCCATACGTTTTCCTCTTGTTATCACGTTCTGTTTGAAGTGATTCAATGCGTATCATGTTTGTATTGCAAATATCACACCTATAGTTTGTACACAAAAGTTTGAGAGATTTATTGTCCTCATTATATTTAATTCTCTAAATCATATATGTATTTGAGTTAAATTAGAATTTCATGTCAGTTTAGCAAGATTAATAGATAGCTTAGTGGTACTTCACATTTAATAGAGGTTCTTTAAGATTAAGGCACCATTCTTTATGCCCTAATTTAATCTCTTGGGAACTGCCAATTCATTTTCTGTTGTGTTTCTCTGGATTTTTTCCATTTTAGTTTTGGCATCTTCCACTCACATTGTAAAATAATTCTATTAGTATTGTCAGAATATAGAAGTTGTGTTTTATTGAAAGAATACTTAACAGCTTTTTAATATTTCCCCGACAATTATACACCAGTGATGTAAAGTGTATGCCTTGTAATATGCATAACTATTTCTAGCAGTATTTTATGGAAAACAAGGGAAAAAAGCATGAATTACTATTTTTAGGAAACTACAAAATCTGAGTTTGCAGAGATCCAGAGCTTTGGTTACCCAGCTACCTCATATCATAAGGCAGTAAATAAATCTTCTGTCTACAGAAGAGGTAGGTAGTGAATGTTGTGAGCAAGACTTCTTCCACCTCCACAGTGCTTGGGTAAGTTGTAAATACTAAACATATGAGAAAACACACATGTCAAAAATCAAGAGAAGACGAAGAAGAAAAACACAGATACGTAAAAAATAAATCTTTCAGATATCAAGAGGTTTAGTGGCTGTTTCATTCTATATATATGTTTATTATAGTTACACTAAAATTACTGAAAGAGGAGAGTAAATTTGCATGATGTGAAGTCTTAATTTAAAAAAACCTTCTATCAGCTGGAGTACTGGCTGCATGACCTTAGGGTGGTTATCATCTGACAGTGTTATTCTGGAAACCAGAAATTGATTACTACCCTCAGGTCCCATCTCACATGCCCTGTGGTAGCTGGGGTTGAGGACCCTGTGGGAAGAGTACCCTGCTGTCACTCAACAGTGGTCTTTCTGACTAATTAAAGAGGAGCACTGATGAGCTCTGAAAAGAAACCTGACAGCCCCCATTAAATAGAACAATGTGACATATTACATGAGTCCTGAGGAAAAGCTTTCAAAGAAAGAAAAATCAAAGGTGGGCAAGTCAAGTCCACACAAGGTTAATGGGATGATCCTACAGAGGCAGCTGAAGTGATGCTAAATATGGTGCTGTCCTTCCCTAGCTTCCATATCAAAGTTTTCATATATATCACAGAGATTTATACAACTGAAATTAACACTGCTGTGGGATAACAATAGAGACTTCAGATTTATTCTTGCTTTGGGAAATAAAATATGTGTCAGTCCAGGATGGGGCTCTGTTTTATTGGGTGTTACATGACCATGTAGTGAAAATGAAAGAACCTTCCTGCAGAACTTCAGATTTAAGGGTGCAGGAAAGGAAACTTAGTAGAATAATTAAAATACTTCCCAGGGTGAAATGATTCCTCAATACCAGTAGCTGGAACAGAAACCATGTCTCCTGTCAAACCCTGTGGTACATTCTGAGCCCTAAATATGAGACATATAATAAGTAGGAATTTTCATTCTCAAATTATTAGGCTATTTTTTTTCTACTTTTCAGAGTTACAGAGTAAACTGTATCTTCCCTCTTCCCAAATGCAGAATAATCTTCTGTTTCGTATTACCTATCAAAGTGTCATGGCCCTCTAGGCTTCCTTCCTGTTACAATTGCCATTAAATATTAGCATGAACACATTGGACAAGGCTGCACTTTGTGTAGAAAAAAACATGGTCTTATTTGTGATATTAGCAAAGCAGCTCTGTCAAAATAAATATACTATCATCATGTTAGGAAACAAAGTGAATGGAGTGAGTCATGTACCTTTTTGCTACAAGTAGTGACAGGAGACATGTAAATATGTATTAAATGATTCAAAAAATCATAAGGATAAAAAAATAGTAATTTACATAGATGAACAAGCCAGCACTACATGGCTTGAGCTACATGCCGTTGTATACTTCAGTGATGGAGGAATGAGGGTAGAGAATTGAACAAAACAGTGGCAGTAAAAAAATTCTGCCCTGGGTTAATTTATGACTAGGGTTTGTTTGTTTGCTAGTTTTTCAAACCACTACTAATTTGCCCAAGAAGCTCGAATGGTCAAGACAGCTTGCATAATAGAATCACAGAATATGCTGAGTTGGAAGGGGCTGATCATGATTATCGAGTCTAACTCCAGGCCCGGTGCAGGACACCCCAAGAATCACACCATGTGCCTGAGAGCATCGTCCAAATGCTTTTTGAACTCAGACAGGCTTGGTGCTTTATAGTCAATGATGCACAAGAGACTTAAGAAGCTGATGTGAACTGGCTCTTCAGCCTGTCTGACAAGGTACCTATTTTCCTTAGCTCACTGGAAGGTTGTCTTCTGCATAATTTAAACTCATGCTTCTGGAATGACAGCAAAATAACTTTTCCACTCTGCTTTTCTAAATAGCTGCTTCTAGAAAAAATCGGGAGTCTTTACTTACATTGTTCCTACCTCCCCATTATTGCTGTTACCATGTTATTTTGTTTTCTCTAATATGGATGTTTCTGATTATAAATGAATCTTGTAAACCAGTCATCCTAGTTCTTAAAATCTACATTACACTGAGAAAGGCTATATTTGTTTCCTATGTGTAAGATGTTTAATATTTCTGTACATCTTCTAATACTTTTATTGAAGCTGAGCTTCTTCCCCATTAAAATTGCTTTAAACAGACTCGTTAAAAATCCTATTAAAACAAGCAACACATGATTTTTAATGTGGGAAAAACTCTTGAAAATATGCAGTTCTAATTGTTGGTTTAATCTAATTCTTCATGTGATAAATTGATAATCTGGAATGTTATGAACACTGAAGGTCCTGGGTGTTTTTCAGTCTTCATGACAGTCTTCATTTTGTTTATATGAAATATAGAAAAGTTGTTTTACTCGCAGGAGTGTGCAGCTTTTTGTTTTCTTTCTTTTTCTATTTATACAACATATTTGTTTATTTTGCCCTTCAACACAAAAAGCTGTTTAATTTCCATCCATTCACTGAAAAGTATAACTGGAAAAGATTTTATAAATTCTTGTGTTTAACTTTCTTTTTTTTTTTCCCTTTAATTTAAAGTCAGAGATTTTAAAAATAGAAACAGTAAACTCACCATGAATTGTTTAAATATGAATGAGTCCTATTTTTCTCACTTACGTTTCGCTTATATGTAAAAACTGTATGCCATCTTTGAACAACTGAGAACTCAAAAGCACTACTTGCTCACAGATGCAAAGAGCTGTAAACACGTACAAGTTTGAAGTCCACAAATAACTGTGAAAGCCTACAGAGTATGCACTAGCCAAAGTCTTCTGTTAACAGACTCTAGTATTGTTTTTATGTTTATAAATTCACTACTAACTTCATGTTTTGCCATTATTTCTCAGAAAAACACATTAAACATACAAGGCACATGCAAGACAAAGAGGGTGATCCAGGACAGCACTTTCATCTCATATCACAGAGATCCTTGCACTAGAACCTGAAATACTTTCTGTCCCCAGCAGACACCATCACCAGGCCCCAAGATTCAGGAGGAGCATGTCTAGTAAAAGGCTCAGCAAAATCAGGAAGTCTGAAAATGTCTCATAGGTTTTCTGCAGTGAGGTACAGAGCTACTGCCCTGATAACCATACTGAGATGGCCAGTCATCTTTTGCCGGCTGTTTGGAGAAGAGGATACTCAGGACCTATGAAGTGATAGAGCACTGTATATTTGGTAAATGAGCAAATGCTGATCAGTAAGGCAGCCTGATCTTCTACCAACACTCAGGCCAGACAGTCCCATAGCTTTAGCTACATTAGCTCTTTTCCTGTGAACAGTCTCCAGGATTTCGGTGGATTTCCTTAGACTGTCTTACAGAAGCAAAGCAGAATCTGGCACAGGAGAGAATTTCTTTTGAATCTCCATTTTATTCCTAAATCCTTTTCTTCTTGGAGTATGTTAAAACCATAGGACAACATTTATATTAAGGGAAGCTTTATGCCATGATAGAACTGTGAAAACAAATTTCAAAGGCATATCCTTAATATTGAAAAGATTCACCACTGACATACTGCTCTTCTCTCTAATAAGCAAGTCTGAAACTGCTCTGAGTTGTGAAGGAAGATAGATTCCACATTAGAAGAAGCCATTGAAACCATGAAGACAAGCGCTAGAGATGATGTCTGGCAATTTCATTTGTATGTGCTTGTGGAAGCAGAATAGGATGTCCTAGCACCGAAGGGGATCTTAGATACAGAGATTTCAGAGAACACTTAGTTTTTAAATTCTCCTAATAATTGTGAAACCTGAGTTTATGGAAGAAAGTAATACCTTAAATACTGATTTTTTTCCCCCACTGCATATGATCCATAATACTTAAAAATTAAACAATCAAAGGAAGAACCGCTTACCAGCAATCATCTGAGAAAAGGAATTAGTGTAACATAGCAGTTCTGAAAAAAACAAATTAAACCCCACCAGAAACACAGGATAGGAAGTCCTGGGCCATGTAAAAATCAAAGGCAGAAATCCCACTGACTTCTGCTGGATCAGAATTTCACTCAGCATGAACTTAAAGTAAGAAAAAACAAATTATCTATATGCTAGCTAGGCCAAGACATTGTAATTTACATTTGTGATAGTACCATGCTATTGATGCATCAGCATATGTATAGTGCAAATTCAATATGTATTTTAGTTAAGATAGATAATTGCAGATCCCTCCATAAATTACATGAATAGTGAAATCAAAGATAAGTGCAACTGAAGATAGAATTGTAGCAAAACACCTGCATGAATCATTTCTGTGGTCTAGGTTTGTTTCTGTAGGACACAAGCAGGTTGCACTCACACAGATCTTTGCATAAATTTTGTGCTCTCCAAAGAAGCGCAGAATTGTACACATGGCATTTGCGTAACGCTGAACTAAGGAGTTTCATCCTCTTTCCTGAGTGATATGTTTGTAATCTAAAGAGTAAGAGACAACTCAAAGTCCATCGTTATTGTGGGCTATCTTGAGTACACTTCCATGGCAGGAGTGGAGGCAGACCACTTACAAACACAACATGCAGATGAGAGGGTGAAACAGCTCAGTTTTGTCATCTCAAAGGTGATCTCGTCTTTGAGAAGGATCTACTAAAGAAAAAGAACCTCCACTCTGCCTGACATGGAAGTGTACTTAAGATAGCTCACAAAAATTACTAGCTTTGTAAGAAGGACAAATGGTAAAAGTGGGTAAACAACTTAACCTAAGATCTCCACTGAGACAACTCAAGGAAAGAGTATTTAACAGAGGGCTGAAAAAAATACAAGGGTATAAAAAGATTTAGCCATAAATAAAGTATTGTAACATGCAAATATCTTAACATTCATGAACACCAAAGCTACTAAATCATAGCATATACTTGTTATGTTGCTCTGAAATCCGCTATCTATATAAAAATCCACTCTCTGTATAAAATTGGGCTTAAGCACAGTGCTGTATAAATCTATTAAAGTAATGTGTTTGCTACAAGTTTATATACTATGACCAGTAGGCAAGTGACAGAAGAATGGAACTAATAAAAATGTGCCAGTTAACTTCTTTTCACCTCCTGCTTTTGTCAGATTTTGCCTATACTTTATCTGCTTTCAGAGTAGTACTGAAAATACTTTCCTTTGTGAACAATTGCAAATTATCAAGGTTTGCAGGCTAAGATGCTTTGGCAGAGAACTGTTGGCTGAGGGCAGACTTGGCTTTGGATCCCATGAGCTATACCTTGCAGGCTGCTCTCTCAGTATATATCATAAGCGCTGATGGCTTCCTCTTTCTTCCACAGATCTGCCTATCCAGTGCCGTAACATTTGCTACTCTAGTGTAAGTGCATCAAATAAGCATGAATTGTACTAGCCTGTAAATTTATTAATCGCATTACAGAGCAAAAATCAGAAAGATGGGGTTTTAAAAACAAAATAACCATGAAGTACTTGCCATCTATTAGAGAGACTCACATGATGAACATTCCACTGTATTTCAATACCACGTTACATCTCAAAAACAATCACACTAATAGGAAACCCTGTTAAAATATTTTCCCACCACACAACCCTCCAGCCGGAGACCATGTCAGACAATGGTTTCACTTTTTTAGTAATGATATTCTTAGCAGTCTCATTGTTCTAAACTGGTCCCACAGATATCTAATTTTTAGTTGGATAACAGACATTATTATAACATATCGGAATTTTTAACCAGAAAATTTCCCTCCAACTTTACAGACTTAAGGGCACTATGCCACCATATGTGGTTTCTTGCATTTTTCTGACTACTGTTTTCTAGAACTAAACAAACTTTGTCACACCAGGCATATCCATGACATATTTCTACTGCCTGAGGGTGTTTATGGACAAGAAATAAGCAGTCTGTTTTAAGTCATCAGAAAGTGAGCCTAATGAATAGGCTTAAAGCCTCATCTATTTACTAGTGTTTTATTATTTGTTAAAATGACTCATGGTCAGTGCTATTCTCACCACTGTACTTAGCTAATGGCCTATCAACATTTCCATTAGGAACTCTTATTGAGAAGTCAGTGGCTTAGCTGTGAAAATTTACAATAAGTGTGCCGACCTAGAATACTAGTTCCCAGATGTGGTTTGAATATTTTTATTAGATTTTTAATATGAATACATGTATATGAATGCTAGTGAGGAATGTTAATGGTCTTATTTAAACCAAATGGGCATTGTACAAATTTCAGCTCCCTATGCCTTAGCTGGTTCACCTCGAGCTTCACAGGCAACCTGAATTATTTCAATTGCCAGGTTCTTTTAAACAGTGAGGTGCCTTGAATCAAAAACTAGGGTTCTGCTATCTCCTTGAAACTGGACCTAAGTATGCTCCCAACATTCATGAACACTGTGATGGGCCAATTCAGACAGCACTGCCAAATTTGCAGCCCTTGAGGACTTCCTGATGTTTGTTAGTCCTATTCCTGTGTCATGCGGTGTGCGATATGAGCTGCTTCTTGCTGAGTGCAAACTCCAAAGTGGCGTCATGAGCCCTCTAGGGAACACAAACATCATCCGTTTTATTAAGGACCTGGCTGGAACCCATCACACATTCTGCCCACTTCTTATTTAAGAAGAAATATCTATGTGCTCTTTCTTTCTCTCTCTGCCTGTAAAAATTAGGTACTGTAATCAGTTCTGAATACTTTTCTCCAACTACCAAAACCAGAGCTTGTCAGGAAACTTCAACTTTTATAGGAGCAGAAATATTTAAGAAAATAATGAACAGCAGCCACAATGGTCCAGTCTGACTAGAGGACTGTACAGGCATATTACAGCACATGCATGGCAAAGAAGAGGCAGCTGATGCTGACAGGAGTAGAAGAGTAAAATCCCTTTCATGTTCTTTCTCCAGGTTAATCTGCATCTGCTGAACTTTCAGTATGGTGAAATGGTTTTGAAAATACAGGTTTTCATGAAGCTACTGGGAAAGCAACTGTCCTAGGGATACAATCATTTTCTCCCCAGACGTGCCCACCTCTCCCCAAACATGCTCTGACACAATCCAAGCATGAGTTACCAAGCGTGGGTCAAATCCATTCTGAATAGTGCTGGGCAATGGCTGGACAATGCTTAGGACTGGACTCTACTCCCCCTTCGTGGGATGTAGCTACTGATCTCCATCTAGGTACATAATTACTTCTACAGTCAAAATCTCTTCTCCCAAGTAACAAGCAAAAGGAGAAGAAACATCCTCAAGCTGCATTAGAAGAGGTTTAGGTTGGTTGTTAGAAAAAATTCTTCGCCAAACGGGTTTTCAAGCATTAGAACAGGCTGCCCCGGGAAGTGGTTGAATCTCCATCTCTGGAAGTCTCTAAAATGTGTGGTACTTAGGGACATGGTTAGTGGTAGGCTTGGCAGTGCTGAGTTAGCAGTTGGTCTAGAAGATCTCAGAGGTGTTTTCCAACCTTAATGATTCTATTATTCTAGGACAACCTATGACTGTCTTAGATAGGAGGTTATACCTGGGTACACTAAATATCTCACAGTCAGCCCCTGAGTGTAAAGCATGTGAGGTACAATCATCTCTTTCTTGATATTTTGTCCATGATGCATATAATTTGTGTTGCTTAATACAATTTGACATTTAAAAGGAATAAAATGGGATCAATTACTATGTCTAAAATAGATTAAAAATGTATCAACATGAAGATAAAGGATTAATCTGAATCCTTTCTAAACTATTTTAAAAATAGATTGCTCTAAAATGTACTATCTCAAACTTTAATTTCAAAATGAGATTCAAGCAAGCAGTAGGCTGCATTCACCTTTCTTGTTTGAATTTGATATAACCTTCAGGCTGAATATTCTTGATTATTTACAGCATTTATGAGTATCAGAAGATAATATTATGTTTTTATAGGCACTCAGATTATTATTATATACATTTGCTATATACGTGTAAAAGAAAATATAAAAAAGCACTGGATTCAAATAGGAAATGGTATTTCATTTCATACTCTATTAATTCAATATAGAGCTAAAATCTTATGAATTGTCCCAATTAAAAAAACTTTCAAATAAAATTTTCCTCTACTTAACAGAAATTTCAGGTTTTAGAAATCAAATGTTGTAATGCGAATTAAACTACCTCATTTTAATAGAAAAGAAACTTTATAATAGAAGAGACTCCATAAAGTCATCTAATCCAATGTCTTCTACTGTGTATGCAGTGAGAGGACAATAGGAAATGGCCTTAAGCTAAGCTTCAGAGATTCAGATTAGATATTAGAAAAAAAATTTTCACTGTTTGGGTGGTCAGACTGGGTTGCCCAGGGAGGTGCTGGAGTCACCATCCCTGGAGATATTTAAGAGGCATCTAATCTGGTGCTGGGTGATATGGCTTAGTAGTTTAGGGGTTACAGTGGTAGTGCTGAGGTGAATGTTTGAACGTGATGATCTTAAAGGTCTCTTCCAACCTTGATGATTCTATGGTTCTGTGATTGTGGTAATTCTCAATATATGGCTTTGCTGATGTGAGGAATGCAGAATGAGTAGTTCATTTAGTTCATAATCCAATTAGATAAACCAAGGTACAGTAAAAAACCGAGTTCCTATGAACACATAGTGACACCTCAAATTTTTCATCTCTCTTAAACAGCAGCTTTAGTTAGGCCACTATTTAATGCTACTTGTTTGAGGCCCAATTCTGGTCCCAGAGATGATAAAAGCTTAGGCAAAAGTAAGGTAGCATCAGGTGACTTGAGAAATAAACTTCACTTGTGGTTTCTTCAGGTACTCCTTATTACATTAAATGAAAGGGAGGGCCCATGATGCTGTTTTGGAATTTGCCTTCATCAAGACCTCTTTAAGTACAGGGTCTCATCTAGGCACTGTGTCTCTACTATGACACAACCTTTAACTTTCTCCATGACCCTATTTTCCAAGTGCATATAGGAAGCAAATCATAGCTAAAAGCCATATGGGAGTGCCAGGAATGTGGATCTCGAGTCTGGGGCATTCTTTCATGTTGCTCTGTGACTACATGATATACAGATGGTTCAGAAGCTGTTATACAGTCCACAAAAGAAAAATCCGTAAAATCTCACAGTGCTGAGTTAGACCTTCAGCTTTAGCTCTCAGAGGATGAGAGAAGTTGAAGTGCTCCATTATGCCAGGCTTGCTTGAACACTTTTGCTGTTTGAGGCAGCCACAGAAGAACAGTTGCATTCTTACCGTGAAGAGCAGTGCAGCCACATGCTCTATGTGAAACGGTTGTGCAATACTCCAACAGCAAGTGTTGGAAGCCCATCCGAGTTATGGGCCTACATTTTGTAATGTCAGTTCACAGGCTATAAATAAACATGTAATTGATCCCTCTTTGCAGAACTAACTAGATGCCTTCTGGTGTCAACTTGATGTTAGGAATAAATTTCTCATTTTCTTTGCAAATATTCAAGGGTACTTGACCAATTTTAAGTAGTCAAGGGCAACACCATTTATTTCTTCATTAGTAAATGGAGAATAAAGCTAAATAATTATTTCACAGGCGCTTTTGTAATACTATTCTAATATTTAGCTTTTCTTATTCCTAAATTCATATACTGAATTTAGGAATATTATTTACTTGTGGCTCTTTGACCCTCCTGATTGCTTGCTTTTCAAATCTTAGAACTATTTTGCTGTTCTTGACTCTATGCAAGGCATTTTCTGCAAGAACCTTGAACTTTGGCACAGTCTGAACTAGTTGGAAACAAATCTCTTTCCAAGTACACAGCAGAAAACCCAATTGTATTTTAGCATTTGTGGACATCACTGATGGTGTGCTTCCTACTGTTGATGTTCAGTATTGGGACACTTTTACAGAGAGTAAAAAGAAGTACTGCATACCTACTGCATCTAGTGGGAAAAAGAATTAGGAAGAACAAATGTGTAAAATTTAAAGGCATTCCAGTTTAAACCCACATATTTTCAGATGTAAGGGATGTTTGTCACTAGAACAAATTGTTGCAGGAAATAAAACCTGCACCATCTCCTTATATCTCTCCAAGTAAGTCTTGATGCTATAGTCAAAAGAAATTTTTTGTTTATGAATTACAGCTATGTGGAATTATATAATTTATGTTCTTTTGGGTCACCTACCATCATTTTTACATTTAGATTTAAAGTCTATGAATCTTACATATTTGCGATAATATGGATGATAATAATAATAATAATAATAATGATAATAATAATAATAATAATGCAATGCCTTAGTGATTGGTTAGGTTCCTGTGAGAACAAAAATTCCTGTGAGAACAAAAAATTTTTGGTTTTGTTTTGTTTTATTGGAGGCACCACTTAGTCTTATTGTATTTATTTAAGTAAAATAAATAGGGCACATTTTTTAGTATTTTTTTATTTTAATTATTCAGCTAGCTTTTCTCCACAGCCTTCCAAGGATCCTGAGGATAATTTAGATAGAAATAATAACCAATTACTGGGTATAGGATATACCTAGCAGAATCTTTCTATAGAGGAGGGAAGGCTCTACACCTGGTGCAACCTGAGTTTGCACCACATGGGTTTTGGACATGCAGTGCAACCACAGTGGAGTACTGGAGGGGGTTTCTGAGTTACTGAGTGAAGTTCTGAGCCCAAACAGAACATGCAACAATTAGATAATATTCTAAAGAAGATTTTCATGGCAGGTCTGAAGATTAATCCCTGACACAATACATCTCAGAGGACAAGGCATGCCTAAAGTAGGTAGAAAATGGAATGCTCTTTTCCCTTTACAGAAGGGGAGCAGAAGCACTGGGAGCCTTGCCTCAGGACATGTGGGAACTCAGTAGTGAGCTTTGAGCAGAATTCGCTCCATGCCTTAACAACAACCCTGTTAACCATCATTATTGCTACTCTTTCTGTTACTGCAAACAATTACGGCAGACTTGGAAAGAAAAAATAAGGGAAAACTAACAATCAACTTTATCAGTCCATTTTATTTTATCTATTTCAGCATAATTGCTACTACAATGTACATACTCTGAGCAGTATATAAAATGTTTTAATGATCAGGACAGAGGGTTACTAGCTAAAGGGACAATTAAGCTGTTACCTCCTAAGTTACCTGTTGTATGTTTACATCTGGAGGGAAATTGTACTCTGACAGCTAAGCCTGCAAATGGCTCCTTGACAACACGGAGCAGTGCTCTACCTAATCTCAATCCTAGGGCCAAAGCCTAAAAAGAAACTTTGGCCTTGTAATATTTTCCATGGCGGTGCCTGCCTGCCTCAGTGCCTGGAGGGATTCACAGCAGGCAGCACACTGAGCAGGGACAATGGTTGATCTTAGGTGTCAGTACTTTCTTAGGGCACAGATGCCTTACTGCAGGGCATCAGACTGGTACTCTACCCTCCCACAGTGACATATCTGAAAGAGATATCTTTGTTCTTTCTTTGATAGCCAAGGATTAATTGTATTATCCTTCCTGAAGACTTCACAACAGGAGCTGGTGATACTCCTTATGTTTCAGGAATCCCCTGATCTGGCAGTATACTTGAAAGAGCCAAGAAGCAAGATGTTTGCCCTCAGAGCTGTACTTGTGTGGGAGCTTCTTTTTTTACCTCTGTTGGTGTTACTGGTGAGATGTCCCCAAAGGCTTTGCACAGTTCATGTTCTGCATGCAGCAGAATCTGCAGACTTCACAAAACATATATGGAAGGAAGATGACAATGTGTAATATTTAATGCCCTAGAAGCTTCTCAGATATTTAAGAACGTGTATAGACTTTCTGAAGTGCTATAGTTTGAGGCTGAAATCATTTGAATCATATCTGAATACATTTACACTGAGTGGACCTGGGCAGCTGTGGGGAGGTAGAGGAAAAAAGGACCAGTATGTAGAACTTAACTCAGAAGTATCTCTGTGAAACTTTACTATCTTGCTCCTTAACTAAGTATGCAGTGTAAAAATTATAAATGAAATAAAGTAGAATATCTAAAGAGGCATTTCATTAAGTACAGGCTTAGAGCTAATGACTATCATGCATCTCATTCCTTCTTTGTCACTGGTCGCTCCTTGGCTTGAGCACTCCCTACTCTGGGTTCAGTATCTTCTTTTTCATCCTCAGGAAAATGTTACAACAGCCGGCCTGGAGGCTATACTGGGAGAGAAAAAAAATAGATATTTTAATTTACTGGCTTAAAGAGAAGTAAGTTTATGTGAAATTGGACATGTCGCCAGGCCACCAGGGATAGGGAAGGAAGTTCTGGATTCCAGTCTTTCAACTAGTGACAGCTTCATTTGAATTATTGGAGTGGTTTTAATTGGAGAGAATTCGTATTCCGGGGCAGACAGTAGCCTTGTCATTTGAAATAGCCAGATAAAGAGTAGAAACAAAGTTGTATAAATATTGCAATGTCTACTAACCTCTTGGGTGGCCATAGTTTTACTGGGCTTGAATATTTAAGGGTATTAAAAAACTGACTACCAGAGCAAATCTCATTTGAGAACTCAGTGAAGGCCACGACTAATTGGCAAATTCCTTTTATCTTCAGGAATGAAAAAATTACTAAATTGTTTAGTCCTGTAAAAAAAGGTTTCTGAGCATATACAACAGCAGATTTTTAGCTATTTAGGAATTTTAAAATAAAACATTTAAATAGGATTAGGCTGAGAAGGAGGTTGAGAATCTCTGTGGCAGACAGGTACTTCATGGATGTGGCTATAACTCTGCAGTGGATCTATGACACCACCTGTCAATTTCTCACATTCATGCTTAGATCTGAAAGCTGAACACATTTAGATCTGAGTTTTTCACTGAATAAAGACAGTAAATTCCAATCTTCCCTACCTGTTCCAAATAAAATGTGGAGAGTTTTGAATATGTTAATTCTGATTTAGTAAATATTTAACCAGGATTACTAGCTCTGGCTTTGAAAAATCTGGATTCAAACAAACAAAATCACAAAGTTCCTTTAGAAACCCTAACAGGCAATGGGATGTTTTCATTGCCCCTTTGTCTTTGAGGGTTTTCCCCCTCTCCAGCGTTTAGTACCTACTTAGTTTACACCAACAGAATGTTCTTGATGAAGAAGGAGGAGCTGGAAACTCACATTGTATATAAGAAGACATCCTCACAAATGCGCATGATCTTAGGTCTTAGGATCCCTGGAAGAACTGTCTAAATATGGTACAAATAGAAATGGAGACCTATACTTTATCTCCTAAG
This sequence comes from Empidonax traillii, assembly GCF_003031625.1. NCBI lineage: Eukaryota > Metazoa > Chordata > Aves > Passeriformes > Tyrannidae > Empidonax > Empidonax traillii. Next base: position 232,536 of record NW_020955824.1, on the reverse strand, counting down.
GGTTAATCCTTAGGAGATGACTCATTCTCAAGGCTAAGCAAAAGGATGCTATGAATGCAGGTAAAATTGTCATTGTTCTGCTGGGGAAGCATAGAAAAGGCTTTCTCTTGATCCCAGTGATGGAAAGAACACCCCTGGATCAGATAAGAAGGTAGACATGCTATTCTCCCTTTCCTGGACACTGGGCCAGCCAAGCAGTCTGCTTACACAGGCAGTGTGATTCCCAGGGCAGGTGATTGCACAGAACTGCGTGTCTTCACTTCCTTAACTGGGTGTCATCTTCAGCTAGGAATACATACCCTAGGAAACTCCTTGAGCTGCTTCCTTACTTATTGAGGCTCTGCAGTACCCTACATCATCCAAAACCTGTGAGGTACAAGCTGGCCTTGAGTGTTGTATTTCAAATAACTCACAACAGTATTTTTTCAGAAGGGACATCCTCCCTTCTGTAACTGTGTAATTACTTCTGCTATTAATGGGAGCTGCTAAAGAGGGAGGATAAATCTCAGAAAACAGTGACTACAGCATGACGCATGTGCTTAGTTTGGGGGGTGAGGCAAATGTTTTTTCTCTCTTCAAGGGCCGTGAAACAGTTGAGGGACATTATTGTTTCCCAGAGCCATCAGAAGTGAATCTAAGTTCCAGCAAATATTTTGTTTTCGCTCTATACTTGTTTCACTACCCAACTCCAGTGAATTTTTAGTTCAATGTCTCTAAAAATCTGAAAGGAAAAGTACTCCTGCCATTATTCCTATTACAAATTATTGGTAATATGGAGTCGGAAGGTAAGCTATGCTGGAAGTTGCAATCATCATGCATTTTCACCTGCAATAAAAGAACACAATGATTTTTAAGTTTCAGGGAACAAATGAGAAGTTTTCAAAACTTCTCGGTTTTTTATCCCACAGAAAAATATTCAGGAAAATGGAAACTTTTCATTGGAACACACCAGTTCAGTAAAATATTTTGGGGATCTCTCTGGTCCTAAACTTGATTTCCTGATCAAAACTAGAGAGAAATTTAGGAATATGATGAGAAGAAAGTGATAGAAACCCCAGAACAGCAAAATGCAACTTAATCAGACCCTGACTGGGACAGAGAAAGTTGTCAACTACAGAGTCTGCTCCATTTAGTATTCACTTTTTATATAAACCTAGATGGTTCCACTTGGATAAAAAGGACAGCATAAAAGAAACTGTAATTGTCTCTTATATGCATCTTGAACATCTAAAATATTATACTGCAATGATAGGTTGCTTTTTATTTGCTTTTCCTTTACCTGGTATTATGAATAAAGCTTTGAAGAATCTTGTTTTCATGATGGTAACATTTATGAAAATTTACAAGTTTCATGGTGCAATAAACATGTTTCCTTCCCAACTCTATGGTAGGTGTTTAAACTGAAAATTTATTGCAGTATCATAGTCTTCAGTATGGCATTTTTGTCGCAACACTAAACCCAAAGATTTTCCAGAAAAAAAAAAGCAAAAAAAAAAAAGCAAAGTGAGCCTTATCAGAAACCAGGACGATTATAATTATGATTGTCAGGATCCTCAAAATTAATTACAACTTCAAGCTGTGACAGAGACTAAAATAGCAAGAGCTGCTGGTGATCCAAAAATCACTCACAGCATGTCCAAGCTAGTATTTGGCAGAGAGCATATGCAACTTAAAAAAAGAACATAACCCTTTAGGCCCATGCAAGCAATTAAGCTTTTTGTGGAAATGTCAGGCCATAAGTATGAAAAGACCTTTCAATTGTTTATGTACAACTTTCTGCTAATTAGTGAGAACGGATTTTAATTTTTGCCCCTTCATTTTTCAAATAAGACCAGATGGGCTTAGGTTTGGAGGGCAGCTGTTCTGTTCAAAAACCAAAAAAAAAGAAAAAACGGTGATTCTTGCCAAGTCAGACCCCATGATTCTTACAGTGAGGGGGTACAAGTAAATGCCAATCAGCTTAGCAGCATTGAGGGATACGTAAGGAACGTAGCCTGGGAGCTCTGCTGACGACGTAAAACAAGAAGACATTTCCAGAAGTGTCTGTCAAACAAAGTATAAAAATAATCAGAGGCTGATGGCACAAGTTACTGTGACTCTAGCTGATGTGCGAGTGGATGAAATTTAACAGCACTTTGATAACTTTAATTTCATTGTTGCAGTGTTTCTTGCTAATGTTCTAAGTGCAGCAATCAGCGAGGTAAAAATAAACTGTATGGCTGTGTTTGATCAAAGCTACATCAAAGTGCTACAGGGGAGGGTTTTTCTTTCACAGAATCACTGAATATTCTGAGTTGGAAGGGACCCACAAGGATCATCAAGTTCAACTCTTAAAGCAGTTAGCCCATATAGGGATCAAACCTGGGAACTTGGTGTTTTTTAGCACCATGCTCCAACCAACTGATTCTACTAATTCATCGAAGTGATTCAAGTAATTTCATCGGACAAACTGTTAAATCACTGCTGTCATATTAACCTGCCTGACTCTGCCATCTCTTCACAGCTATCTCTCACGTGAAACACAGTTACCTATTTCTCTGTCCCCATCCAGTTTTCCTACTCCTTTGAGCCTAAAACAACATGCTTTTAAGTCTTGAGCGTGATGATCCCAACATTGATTAACTGCAAAATAGGTCAGTAGAAGGCAAAGTAGATGTCACCTAGTGAGTAGTCAAAACTGCACTTCTTTGCTCCTGAAGTCTTGCCTCAGCTTGCATTGTCTAGAAGAATGCTAAGGCAGTCTCTTGACTTTCTGGGCTTCAGTATGTAAATCGAAATCAGTATTTATCCATAGCATTGGAGAATGAGGAGGTTGCACTAAATGGTAGTTGTTTAAAATCCTTGAGTAAAAGTGGTTATATAAATGCCATGACATTGATAGTCCATTTATAAGAGGAAATACACGACATGAAATATATCGAGTTTATTTCTTATTTTCTTTTACTTACAGTGTCTTGAAAATGTCTGCAGTCCTGCTAAAGAAAAGCCCAGATGTAGGATCTTATTTAGATTTTTGGTGATGTATCCTCAAAGGTTATTGGGTTAATCTGAGCTCTTTCTAGAATTTAAATGAGTTATCTTTGTTCACTTTGCCTCTGTTTTCCCTTACATCCATGGTCTGTCTTATCTATTTGGCTTAGAAGCTCTTTGCAGCAAGGACTATTGCACTGTGTCTGTGGTATCTAATGAGTTAATTGTATTTTGGCCCTGTGTGCTCTGCCTTAACACATAGTGCTAAAAATTAATCAATTTAGTGTTTAGATTTACAACTGCAGTTTGATGGAAAGTTAGAGTCTGGTAGACAAGTGCTATCCTCTTACACTGGCAGAGCCTGCAGAAATGTGTTCCTCTCAGTAGGTCAAAGCAAGAAAAAAAAGGAGTGAGGGAATGCATGTGATGTCAGTGTTGCTGCAATATAAAGCTGAGACAGAAGCATACATCTCCAAGAAACAAGTAATAAATGAATACTGAGAATTTCAAATAGATCCCATTTGATTCTTGTGTTGATTGCAGTCTTTGTGAGCATAACTACTAAGTGCTACCTTTTTCTTCAACTCTCATTGAATTTTGTTCCTTGTTGCAATTTCTTCCTATCATGTTACTTGGTGTATCTTTCTTTCTATGTATTAGAGAAAACTGAATATTAGAAGCAAACCAGGACACATATAACATTATTTGACTGATGACACAAAAAGAGAGAAACAGTGAGTTCCTGTTCATTTTACTACAAAAACAGCAAAAAGATAGGATCATCAGGATTCTCCATGTAACATGGCAGCCAGGTATGGGTTGTGTTTCATGGCATTTTGTGAGACAGGAGTCTCAAGATGATGAATCATTTAGTCCTGTGAGGGACTAACCACAAAAATATTCAGTACTCACACAGGCACGGATGATGGTTTGGTCTCAGAGCTTATTAATTTGCCCTAAAAATCCAAAGAAATGCAAGTCCATAACAGTGATGAAAAGCTGTCCAATTGAAGAAACAGGTTGTCTTGAATGAAAGAATGTATGGTAGGGCTGGATTTGAAGTTTTGGGGCCAATGCAATAGCAGAGTAAAAACATGACTTGTTCTTATGGTAGATGATACAGCTGTGAATGCAAATATCTCTCTGGAGAGTCTCTTCATTTATACTTACATTTAAAATATATTAGTATAGGAAGCAGTAGCACAAGTTGGGATTCATTCCACTGACTTTCACATTGTTTGGATCTGCTCTGGAAGACATTTCTCATCAAAGACTTAGGAAAGTGTTGAAGCACTAGCTGTGGAGTATCTCCAGTCTGCCTGGTAAGGCTCAAATCTAGGGAAGAAAGACTATTCAGTCTGCCCTTCTCAATGGTTTGTCTGCAGGGCCTTCAAAGGAAGTGTGCCCAAACAAAATTAATTTCACACATATTGCTGAGAAGAAACTAGATGGCAATGACTTCCACACCTTAACACCAGTCCAGCCTGAGCCTGACCCATCAAGCCCAAAACAGGAATCTGTTTCCCGTTACCAAAATCCTGAACTATCCAACTCACTTGACTTCTCATTGTATAGACTATATATAACTTAATTCTAGATACTGCCAGGTGGTGCAACAGGGTGAAGACCATTACAGAGGAGAGTGTGCTCTAATCAAAACTTGTACGTCCAGTGCTTTATCTTGAAGGTCCTTCACCTGCCAGAGGTAGTATTTTGCTGTCTTTTCAGTGTATATTGGCTGCTTTTGACTAGGGAACTATGTTTCCCTCAGGCTTCAGAGGGAAAATATGGTATACAATCCCAAGGATTAGGAAAGCCAGGGAGCTAAGCAATAGCACACAAATGCCAAGGAGCTGACTTTTGATGTATTGGTTAAGACTCCACAGGAATTCCAAGGCCAAATCCCATAGATCCTGCTGCTGGCACGCAGAAGAAGTTTTCCTTCTGGCTTCCTCACTGCTCTCAACCTCTTTGCAGAGGCAGCACAGGCAGCAAGGTTGTGGGGCTGCCCTTGGCTTCTGGCCAGCACCTGCATCCTGAGCCCTGGGCAGGAGGTGATGGACCACAAAAGGCTTGCTAAAGCTGCTCCCAGCATAACTAACAGATTCTTCACTGTGAACTTCCACTCCCATGAGAGCAGCAATCTCTCTGCTTAGAGCATTTGTTTATTGACACCTCATCTTGCTAGCAGGCTTCACCTTGAGCGTGGCCTGCCCTCCTGCATATGGCAGCTGCACCCGTTTGTCTACTTTTCCCTGCTTGTTGCCTTCTCTGTAGCTATGGCTAAGGCAATGGATGTTGGTAGGGGGACATCTCCAAAGCCATCTTTGCTATTTGCAAAAACTGCAATCTTTCCAAGGCATGTTTCTTTGCAGTTTCCTTCATAGCAAGCTTCCATCAAACTCACCACCATGGGGTTTGATACCTTGTGCTTTCAGAGTGCAGCAGAATGGCTTAGGACACTGCTTTCTTTGTTGGAATCAAGAAGAATTGGACTGACATTGCATTTTATTTTGTACTATATTCATGCAGAAATGGAAACAAATGTTGTTGTAGCGGTTTGGATCATTTACACGAACACATTGTTCCTATGGAAGCTACATAGCTGCCCAATAAAGACAGAGGGATTCAGAAAGCCAGTTAGTAATGGCTAAATTACAGAATGGTCGACAGTTGTGTCTGCTTTCTATCCCAGCAGTAAGGTACCTAGAGGACATGACTAAGATTAGAAAATTAGAAAAAACATATAGGCAATTAATATAGACACACATTTAAAAATAAAGTTTTTCAGTATTAGCAGAGCAAGTCCTGCTTAGCAAGGGTTTTAACGATTATCAACAATTCTTTAGAAAACAGCCACAGTTTACATGTGCAGTCAGTTGCTTTCTAATTGCTACAGCAGGCTACCACTGGGAAGAACAAAGGAAATATTTAGCACATCGTAAATTCTTCTGCAGTCCTGCCGAGTGGCTGGAGTTCAGATTACAAGTTTATAACCAACATTTGAGAGCAATTTCTCCTCCACTTTGAGAAAGTGGGTGGGGAAGCTGTTCAACAGTTTCTTCAAATGCCTGAAGTAATGTGTGTCTGAAAGAAATGCGAGTTCAAAATTCTCTTCCACTTGTCTTTAGATTCAGGCTTGCACTGTTCTGTAATACGTTTAAATGCTAAAATAACCCCTTTGCTAAAAAACAGATGAATATGCCATTGCTGTTCCTGTTGTTATAACTGTTACCTTCCAACTTTACCCCTCTTGCGAGTGATTTTCTGGAATCTTGCAAGCTGATCAGTTTTTGCTCCCACCAATGTTAAGGGTCTTGCAAATGCTGCGGGGGTGTGTGTGTGTGTGGGGTGGTGGTGGTGGTGGTGCTGATAACTGGAGGGGGAGGTATTAGTCTTCTTGAGTCGGTACTTAATCATGTCCAGGTCCTGTGAACGAGGTGTTGAGGTTCTGACAATTGTAAAGATTTCATGATCTAGCAGAAAATACGGTGGTACCCTGGTCAACACAAACCCTCCTTTAGTCTGAGTGGTAGGTGAACTCAGATGTTGCACAAGTTTCTCCTAGCTTCTCAGGGATAATGAGAAATATCACTGTCTACTCAGCAGCTGCCAGTAATGTAGAAGAGATGTAAGTAAGGGAATATCCTCTGTTGTTCAGTTTGAGGCACTTTCACTGTTTACCCATAACTTTTCTGAACTTCTCTTTAAAGGAAAAATTGTCTAAGAACTTAAAATCATTTTAGATGTTTGTTTACATCTACTTTGATATGCTTGCTGCTTGGTTTTTTGTGGGTTTTTTGTTTGTTTGTTTTGTTATGTTTTTTCCCTTTGCAGTGGGGTTTGTCAATACTCCAGTATGTCAGCCGGCATTACAGCCCATGTGTACTTGCTTCCCCCCACCCCCCAGTTGACTTAAAAATGCAGCACACTTGAAGCTCAAAAATGCAGACTCCCAAGTGCCTGTAGCCAAATTAGAAAAGAAAATAGAATCACAAGAGATTAGGTATAGTTTTTTAAAATCACTTTTCAGTGTTCTTGACAGTACTGAGTCTGTGTCCTTTGCTACATGTAATATATCTACATGTAATGTATTTTTTACATTGCTGACCTGACAAAAAATTCAGTATATTCTATCTTACAGTTTACTAATTATACATCAGAGGCATTGTCTGTATCTCATTGAAAGAGGAACAATACACTTGTGCACCAAAAGTCCTCCACCAAACTCCAAGTATGTAACTCCAATAATGTATTTATGAAGACTACTCTCAGTCACTTGTATAACAATTTTCTGGGGATGTATTCCTATGTGAATAAGAACTGTTGACAGTCTAATCATACTCAACTTTGCAGAAGATACAGAAATGCAAGGAAATCGGTACATCTGTAATGGATGGAATAAGGATGAAGCATGATGTTGCAGATGTTGCTAGAAGAACACAGGATGAAATCATAGTTTCTGTCAGACAGTTATCTTAGCTTCTGTACTATCTGATCATGATGGGTTTATCCATAAAATGTTATAGTCACACTAATGCGTTGTCTTAGATTCAGCTGTTTATCCAACTTCCTTCAAAGTGAAAATCATTAACTAAGTGTATCCTTTAAAGAAAATCTTAAACTGTCACAAAATCCTTTCATCTGTTCATTGCATTAAAATAACATTGTGTTCAAATTGCTCCTTGTCAGTCCTTGAAAAGTAAAATGGGGATAGCTATTGGAAAGCAGTCCAAAGAATGAAGACAAGGTAAGATGTAATATTGTCCAGGAACAATAATGTAAAGTTATTGTTCAAACTCCTATAAAAAAAAAAAAAAAAAAGAAGTTACTAAATAGTTTAAGCCCTGCCTTTAACTTCAAGAAATCCCACTGTCACATTTTTTAGGGGCATTTGTTTCTGGAATAGACATCTATGATGACCAGAGTAAAGTGTTGCATAGAAACACAGCAAAAGGCTAAGTGATACAGGGGCTGATCTACATCAGCAGGAACTTGGGTCTCTAACTAAAAGCAGCCACTAGATTAGCATGGTCTGACACCATCACTGTTACTCCATAAAAATTAAGTAGGATTAGGTAAACTTTTAAAAATAGTTTAGTGGCAGGAGATAGAGCAAGCCTGTGCCATTAGAGAAAAAATCCCAGCGCTTGGCCATTTGTGGAGAGATTTAAATGCTTGAAGCAGCAATACAATGGAATGGCTGAGGTGCTCCATAGAAGTCTGTTTCTATTTATGTCTATCATCAGCTTTGCACTTTCCACCCCCACACACATTACTCCTCTTCCACTGAATAAATGGAATATTTCACCCATGAATAACAATCTTCTTTTACTAACTTAAAAGTGCCACACAATGCTTTCACACCTGCAGCATTTACAAATTGCAGGTCCTCTGGTCACGAAAGAAACTTAATAAACACACTGCACGGGTGAGATGGCTGTAGGTTACAAGTAAAATGTTTGGCTAAAACCTGATGGATTTTATCTTTTCAAAGCATGTAATTTCACCAGCCTTATGCTCTTACGGCCCACGGTCACAGCAAAACTATTTCCATGACAGTAAAGCTATGTAGAGGGCATATTGTAAATGCATTTACTTTTATAGTTTGTTGCCAGTTTGGTAATCCCTGTTAAAAAGAAATTGCAGAAGTGGTTTTAACAGTTACAGAAATATGCAGACTAGAGGACTGGACATGGAGGGACTGCCCCCACCTCCTGCCATTAAATGAAATGACAGATGCATGAGAGCTTATATCATGAATATAACTGGTACTTCAACAATTGATGTTATTGCCACTCTTTTTCCACTCATACTTCGTTGGAACTTTTCCTCTCCTCCCCTGTCTCTCCTCACTATTTACTTGTTGTGAAGTTCTTGAATCTACATTGGGAGACCCAGTCCTGCAAATACTTCATATATGTAAAATATGGAGTTTTAATATCTGTTAATATCATGGTATCTACTTGCCTGGATAAGGTAAGCAAGTTCAGACTGTGCTGATGACCTGCTTTTGCTGGTCTTGCCAATCCTACTGTTTTCGTCTGAATTTCATATAAAACAAAGTATGAGTCTCACAAAAAACAAGATAATATTGGCTCCTTTCCTCACATTCAAGGAGTCATGCAAGAGAGTAGTAGAGCCACTCAAAGGCTCTTGGATCTCCTAATTTCATTTTCTCAGAAGACCCTAAATTTCTTCTCCTTAGTCTACTCTAGCCTTTGTAGCAATGATCATATTTTGCAGTGTTGTAAGGCATATGGCTGAGAGGCAGGTAGTCTTAAAGAGAAAAAGATATGGCTGGATTAAGAGATGTCAAACCCTCTTGACGGTTGTGTGTCTGTGTAGAACATTCCTATTAGAAGCAGGAATTGGGGCCTGACAGATTAAAACTGAACAGGGAAAAATACATACATAACATAAAACTCTGCAAGTGTGTGAATGTATGGATAGGCACACAAAATGGAGACTATTTATAATAATTCATGGATAAATTTTTAAGTCTGTGTAAAATGTACTTTACATTTGGAAAATAATTGCCCACTATTCTTATTTTTTATCTATTATGCTACAACCCAGCTGGAAAATACAATCTTGCCATGGTCTTTTAAAAGCCTAAACCCATACAGGGCCCTAAGACATGAGTAATTTGGCTTCCAAATCAAGAAGCATCTTAAATAACAATATCATAAGAAAAATGATGATCGATTCATAGAGTAATAGAATCATAGGAGAATTTGGGTTGAAAGGAACCTTTAAGAGTCGTCTAGTCCAACTCCCCTGAGATCCCCCTATCCCTTGAGGAAAGACTAAATAGCCTATCCCTTCTTTCTTACAGGCCCCCTTTAAGTACTAATTAAGCACCACTACATTAATGGGAAAGTGGTAAAAAACCCAAAACCAGTGTGTTTTCTTTATGTCATTGCTAGTTTGCTTCTTGGCACACTATCCCAGCTAACTATTGTATGCACCAGCAGCCCCTGATTTTTTTTCTCCCAGGAGGTGCAGTACAAAGCCAGTAACGGACATAAACCAGTCAGTCAGTATGCAAAGGCATCCAAAAGACTTGTGCAGGAAGGGAGTTTACTGTCCTCTGGGCCCTACCAGAGCTTGTGAAGGTACATCTGCTGATGAGAGTCTGGGAAAGTCTTGCAGCTGGTTAGTGGATCAGATGTTTTCATGTCATGTGGGACCTTTGGAAGCATCAGATCCTAGGTGATCATGTAACTTTCAGAAGCCTGGAGTCACCACTGTCTGCATGTCAGCTCCCTTTTGCTGTTGCCATTGCTCCAAAACAAAGCTCATATTAAATGCTTTGAGTCTTGGCATAACACAGATCCCCCAAACCACATTTATCCCATGACCAGTGATGAGTGTGCAGTTCTGTTGTTAGAAGTAAACCACTTCAAAACACCAAAACATACATTTTACACATATTTTCAACTCTATTCTGTGTGAACAGCAAAATTTTTTTTTTTTCTTTTTTTTTTCCTTTTTCTTAAGATCTCCATAGTGAGATCTTGGGCAGTTTTTGTCCTAGAGATTTTATCTTTTACACAAGTGTTTTGACATCAGTTCTTTTTTCTTGCCAGGCCTAGGAGTTCTGGGTGCAATGTGCTCCCTGAATTAGTTACGATGTCACTGACACTTAAAACCAGGCATTTTTCTGTCCTGATTTAGGTGTTAATGACATCATCTGCTGCTGCAGTGGAAACAAACCCCTAAAATTTAAGCCTGGGTATGTAAATTAAGAAGTAACCAGTTTTTGAAATATTTTTCTTTAAAATGTAGTATTTAGTCTAGACACAGATTCTGTTAATAATTTGGGTTCATGAATGTTCTGTGTGCAGGAGAATTGCTGTTAACCTTTAATAGTAAAGAAGAAATATTCAAGGTTATAAAATGCTTTTACATACCTGAAAACAAGAACTGCTCTTCAAGTAAATAGGAGTGTGGTTGGTTGTAGAAAATGCTAACTTCCTCATAGGGCAGACTAATCAGATTTGCTTTATTCAAGTTTATCAAGGAAATATGAAAAAAAATGACCTGAAAAATATTTAAAATTCGTAACCATGACCTCAGAAACAAATAGAGTTATGGCAAATGAAAATGCATGAAAAAGAACTGTTGGGTTCTATCCTCTGTAAGTCCTGTTTCCAAAATACTCAGGTGAAGTCTAACCCAACATTCCACCTTGATCTAAATGACCATAATACCTTTGGAAAAACCCTAGACTCATTTTAAAAAATCATCATATTAACAATGATGCAGCTTGTCACATTTATGGACTAATTTAAAGCTATTTATTTGGCAAAAATTCTTTACAGAGTTTTTCACAAAAATACTTTGGTCATTTTCAGTTTATTTACCTGCAGAGCACAATCCAGTACCCACTGATCCCAATAAAAAACCCCAAACAACTAGGTGATGTCAGTTCAGGAGAAGACCCTCTCTGCAGCACTTGTTGCCAATGGAACAAGTAGCCCCCATCAAAATTAGTATTCTAGAGTTGAAAAGCATCTGATTTCATCAGTGAAAGCAAAACCGTAGAACTTTTTCATTCTCAGATGACCTAAAGAGGATTACAGTAGTTTAAGTACAAAAACATGGGCTTTCATTTCATGTGACAGGGCTATTATGTCTGCTTTGATCACAGACTTCTGAAAACTTTTTTAAGGGGATTAAAGGCAATTCCATAATTTTCAGTAGAACACAGCGTGAATTAGATACTGTCCCCACATGGATGCTGCTGTTGCATTTCTCTTGGTTCCTCTCCCCAGTCTACTAACTTACCCAAGAAGAGTTTAACGTAATATACATACACAAATCTCTCTCAGGATGGAAGCCAGCAACCTGATGTATAAAGAGTCAGGAAGCGGGAAATGGGGATTAAAATCCTATGAGATATAACCAGGAACTGAACCTTGGTCACACATTTCTTTGGTCAGAACTCAGACCACGGTATTACGATATAAAGCGAACATGAGAGTGATTGGAGTCCTCCTCCAGCTATTCTAAAAAACTTCAGAAAGTGCTATAATGTTTTATGGGTTACTATTTGTTACTGATGTGTTTTAGGGGTGACCTTATGCAACGTATTTTAATGAGCCCCTAAAGGAATTTAGCAGAGAGTTCCTTGGTGCCAGGCAGGCTGAAGTGTGAAGGTGGAAGTGAACAGCTCAGCTTTGTTTATTTAGAATGAGACATTTTCTGCGTATAGACAGAAGAAATGTGTTCAAGTTGCCTAGGCACCTTTGAAGTTACCAGCCTCAAGGAATAACTCAAGGGGAGTTTTCAGAATCCCAGTGTTGCATGCAGTTCTCTACATTTTTGCCTAAGTCCCTCTTTAAGACTCCAGATCCTTATGTGGATGAGCACAGATTGAGAAAACACCACTGGTTGAACACAAACATCATTTTGATAGTGCTTATTTTACCGTGGTGCAAAGTGACACCTACTGTCCCTCTACATTTGTATTATTATCTGGAATTTATTTGTGGAGGGTTTATTTTTGTTTAACAGTAAAACCTACACTTCTGTAGAAGCATTGTGAAAATAAAAAATAAAGACAAGACCATCTCAAAAACATCTGTGTACATTAACCATTATTATTACCATTATTCTTGGATATCCTCACAGCAACTGCATGCCTTAAAGGTCCTTGAAGTTGATTGATTGTTCCCAAACTACTACATAGTTTTAGTTGATTAACCACATATATTTTTTGCCAATATGTCTGGCTACCTTTTAGAAGTTATTGCATTGCTGGCCATATTACAGAAACAGAGTTTTTAGGGATTGGAATCAGGTTTGGCAGTAAAGAGTTCAGTTGCAAATTCATAGGTGATCTTAAAATTTCATTTGACATAAAAGAAAACTCTTTGCAGTGGAAAAAAAAAGAGCCTGGATGCTATTTAAAATGACATCTCCACTTGCAACTTTTCTCTTTTTTTTGTAAGCTTTAGCATAAACCCTTTTAGGGACAGTGCTCACTGAAATTTTTGGTATTTTCCCTGTTCATTTGAGATCATCTTTCTATGAATGAAGTAATACCCTGTCTTTTTGAAAAGCAGGAAAATATCTGTTCAAAACGTCTTCTCATTAAAAGGCCTTTTGTCCTTTTCTTTGGCTTTTTCAGTTTTAAACGAGTTGTTTATATATCTCAGTGGTTTGAAAAGACAGATGTATTTTATGTAATCTTCCATGTAAGCTTTTTTCATTTCACTTATAAATTACTTTACCATATTTAAGATGCAGTTATGTTTTCATGGAAAAAGGACCGAAAAAATTGTGAACAGTCCTTTGTTGCCCACCATGAACTTCCAGATAAAGTGGGCATAAATTGCAGTGGGTAATAAAATCCCAACTTATAAATAAGCCACAATTTTATTGTAGAAATGGCAATTAAAACTGTGTTGTTCTGTTTTATTTTTACTCTAAGACTGTAATATACGAGTTTCATTTAGGTAACAGTTAAATAGTTAGCAGCACTTGCTCTGTTTTGCTCAAAGGGCAGCTCTATGCACTGAAGTCAGAGACCCCAGGCTGCTTAGAGATACAATGATGAACGGCTTCCTTATAGTAAAGGGCTTCCAGAGCCTATCAGGAACAACTCTGACCTATGCATTATAAACTCATAAGGAACAATGAAAGACAGAGATGCCAAAACTGTGAACCTTGTAACAGAATAACAGTAATTTAGGCCCATATACCAGCCTGTATATCATAGATTTCTTTTTCCTGAAGCACAGCTTTGACTAAAACGATGTCCCCTTTTTTCCATCTCTATAAACCTTTCCGTGGTTTACCATCATATATGCTTTTAACTCTCATGGTTCTGATGCAGTTCAAGCACAGAGCCTTATAACTGCATCTTGAGCCTTAGTCTGCAAGCAAACAAAAGACAAAACAATCGGTTTAGTCATTTAAACAGATGGGAAAATGTGCATTTTGTTGATTTGGAGTACCAGTAAATGTGAAAGCTGTTGGAACTGTAGCAGAAGTCCCAAATGTGACTTGAAAATCACCAGTGTTACTTAGTATTTTTTCACTGAAATTAGCATTTCATACCAGAGAAAGATCTGTATTGTTATGACTTGGTATGGAAGTGATATCCAAAAATATACTAAGTATATACTTAAAAAACTTAATGTATACCTACTCCTGGTTGGGAAAAATCAAAGTCTGGTGTCTGTGAAGCTCCCAAAGCAAAATATGAAGCAAACCAAGGAATGCAGACTTGCTGTTTGTATTCTCTCTGGTGGCTGTGGTTAGAAGTTTTGAGATGCTTGCAATTTTGCTGACTATTTCTCTGTTCAAATCCTGCTCTTGTTTACGTTATTGTTCTTAAACTGGAAATGGTCAAATCACTTAGTCATAACTGACAGAGCTTCTGTGCGCATAAGGCTCAAGTATTGTTTAGGTTTCAACATCATCCTCTATATAGAACGGTGTGTCATGAGGCAGACCAGAAGTGATGCTTTCTAGGGTTTCAGCGCTAGTGAGGCATTTATCATAAAGACAGGGAAAAAAAAAAAAAAAGAGGAAGAGAAGGGAGAGGAGGGAAGAAGAAGTCAGGGAAGAAAAAAAGCACAAGGCAGTTTGGATTATCTAATTAGGTGTTTAATTTATCCTAGTGCTATTTTTATTAAATATAAGCTGACATAATGTGCTGAAAACTCCTCACTATTATCCCATTGTGTTGATTTCAGTACAGTCATATGAAAAGGCTAATTTTGTCCAGCATTCTACAGTATCCGGTACACACAAGCAGACATAATCTGCAAACAAATTAATTATGGAAGTCTACAGTTCATATATATTTATAGAAACATTCTTTTTTTTATTTAGCAAAATTGTTTTCAGTTATAACAACTTTCTTCTGCTTATGCTCTTTGGAAGCAATCCCAGGTTTTCAAGCCATTGCCTAGCTGTGAGGAAGCTGTTGAGAAAAAGAGCCAGGCACTGGACTATTCTGTAGTGAGATAAATTCTGATATCACCACCACGTTATAAAAGTATCTAATGAAAACATCACTTGGTATGAAATTAAGAGATCTCTTTGATTCTCTTGCATATGTATTAAAAGGTATATTGGTATGCTATAAAATGCTACATGAAATACCTTGTACAGTTCTATCCTCTAAGCATGTACAAAATATTTTATAGTTCAGAGTATGCTGACCACATACGACACTTCATATAGATATTATTAAATTAGAAAAGTGCCATTTTTTTAATGTGTACCTACTTCATTGTTTTTGTTGAGTAGGAAATGCAGAGGTCAGATTCTGCTTTTGACTCTTTGGTTTTTCCATGGTCAACAATACATTAGTGTATCCTGAAGAGGATCTTAGTTCTGTGTTATTCTAGGTACAGGGGCTGGGACAAGTTTGTCACTATGTGGGTATAACCAAAACTGTTTATTCTACATCCTCTGTGTCATTTCTGATGGACTGTTAATAATGGATCACAGGGCACACCTGACACCTCAGGCTACAAGCTGGGTGTTAAAGAACTCTTAGAGTAATATGACTCAGTTGTGATAACTGCCCTCCTGGTAGGCATTAGCACCTTCACACCCAGCCTGAGGGGACATCTCTGCTAATGGGTCGTGCTGGACTGGCATAATAGGCAGCTGCAACCATCTAGAACACCAAAGAACCAAAAAAAAAAATATCCCATGAATCACAGAATTAAATCACCCTTTGTGAAACTCCCTACTCTGGGCACATTGCCTCCTGAACCTGAGCATATATAATCTTGGGGTTTCAGGATTTCTAGTACCACTTCTCAGATCCAGAGGAGGACCAGAACTCTTGACAAGACTGTGATCTTTACTGCAGAGGAACTGTGACCATCATCTGCACCAACAGGTTTTCCTTTCCTTTTACTCTACACCCAGTGGGGTTACTGGTGCTCAGCACAGGAGCTAACAAACTCCATTCTGTTCTTTTCCCAGAGTGCTGGGTTATACATCTGTTTTTGTGGGTTAAAACCAGTTTTTCTCTGTATCCTTGCATTTACTGTAATCTTTTTTAGTAAATTGTAACTCTGACTTGTAACCTCTCTTGAAACGTGTACATTTCTCCTCCCAATTTACTTTCAAATCAGCACATCTTTGTACCACTGATAACAAAAGGTGTTCATGAAATTTCAAGTAAAATAAAATAAAGCATAATGGTCATGGTCTTTTCTTTATTTCAACTGTAATTGTGAGAAATGGACAAATTTAATAGAAGCAGTTCTGCTGAAAAGTAGTTTGCAACTTCATGATGAAATTTTCAGTTTTCCTCACTCTAGTTTTAAGTTATTGTAAAAAGAAAAATGTGTGTTTGAATCCTAAAATATGACTTCTATTCAACAAAGTTGTCCCCAGGGCCAATCTTGCATGTTGAATATGGGTCTGGAGGAGGGAAGCCCACCTGCAGGAAACTGGGCAGGCTCTCCTAGCAAAGAACTGGGGAATATAGCAAGGCCACACACTATGTTCCCATCCCTTAATTGAAGCTTAGTTTCACAGGGCTGTCATAGAGAAGAGATGCAGAAATACAGCTTCCTTTACTGGTCATGTCTTCACAGACATCAGATGGCAGTGAGTTGCTCAGCTTCTAGTGTGATTGTCCAGATGTGATCCTACTCTTATCCTCAAGAAACACAGTCATGACAGTGTTGCACGGTGCCCGAACTGGTAAGCTCTGCCACAGCATTTGGCCCATAAAGTGTAAAAGTGATGCAGAGCTGGAAAGTGTTACTGTCTTTCTTTTTGCTCACCCATCACTATGGAAATATCTGAACTATTTTGGCTTCCTTATGAGAAAATATTAATTGCGTGTTTAGTATCCTAATGACAGAGTCAAAATATGGGATTGGGGATTTTTTTTTTTTGGTGTTGCTGAGGTGGCTGCCTCTGAAGATCTGAGGAACAAAGAAAAAGCTGCAAAAGCATCAAACCACAGTTTTCAGAAGCTCTAAGGACAAAATTAGGAGGAATATTGCAATAAAAATTAGAATTACTTTGTAGAACAGTGAATCCGTTATTTTGTTAAAACACAGAAGATTCAGGAACCTAATCCTTAGATACCACTACATCTCTACTAGAGATGTAGAATTGTATAAGGATATGTTATTGGCTGCTATTGACTGCTATACTTGGTCACAAGATAATCAGACTATGTGTATTTTAAAGCCCATTAATAGTTTAATTTATGACAAGTTACGCTACTTGTATGGTATTTAAAGGTGTCACAGACAGTCTGGATGTATTCCAAAAAGCAAGCAAAGTTTTCTTCTTTCTCTAAGAATCAAGCAATGCACTTTTCTTTCCTTGATGAAAGATCCTGGCTCAGCAGCCTGAGCTGCCTCGCAATATATATATGTCTGAAATATAAGAAGCTTCCACTGACAAAGGAAAAGCCAGAAATAAAATAAAGGCAGTTAGCTTGATGACAAGCTGGCATGTTCAAATTTGAGGCTCAAATTCAATGTGAATCACAACCATGTGAATCTTACTCTGCTTCAGAATTGAAGCAGAACTCAGGTCTTGCAAATAGAACTATTCTGCCTTGATTTACACATGTGTAGACCTTCTCCAGTCCATGGGGTCACTTGCTCATGTGCAGGGCTACATGTGGGTTGGATTATCTGGGTAAAGCCATGGAAAAGCTCTCTGATTCCTTTATATTTTTTTTTTTAAATGATGACTTACCATTGTAACACTTTTCCATCCTTTGGAAAGGCTACCAATGGGAAGTACTGTTGAATATTGTGAAAAATAGTTTCTATGAAAATAAAGCCGGATAGATTTTTCAGAATACTATGAGAACTATTTTTACAACCCTTTAAAAATGCACAATTGTTTCCAAAGATGTGAGAGAAGGTTTTCAGTAGAAACAGATCATCCGTGGTTTCAATGTCTTACTGTGCTGGGAGCTGGAGAGAGTGGGGGCAAGGAGAGGGAAAGGTAGGAACAGATTGCAGTAATAAAGCCACACAATAGCATTACACATAGAGTTTAACGTTAAATAAAGATCGCCCAAATTCCTACCTATGAATGCTTAGCCTGGTGTTTGTTACACTTCCAAGCAGGAAAGAAAAGCCACAAGCATTTATCATGATTGTCAGTAATGGCCCCTTCCACATCTCTCCCATGCTCTCCGCTCCTTTCTCTGTGTTTCAGAGCTGTCGACATACGTGCTTGCTCAGGCCTCCATTTCTGGCCATTAGTGCATTACAGGATTGTTTTACATGGCCTGCCTAAGAAGAAACAGCTTGATTTGAGTAAGCAGGGAAGGGCTTTTAGGAACTGGGAACGGTCCGAGCCCTGGCAGCACTGAAGGCATCCTCCCTGAGGCTCCTACCCGTTAAAACACCCCAGCACACACGGACCGGTCTCATACAGCGACCTCAGGGAATGCCACTCTCCAGCATCCTGCAGCATGCTGCAGTGGTCCTAAGCTGCAGAAGTTGCTCTGCACTGAATTCAAAGGTCCCTTTTTCTCCTAACTGAGAAATGTGAGTAAGTTCTCTTATCTCTTAGGGAAATTCCTAATATAACAGTACTCTCAGGCACATTGTGCTGTTCAGGGCCAGGACTTGGACTCGATGATACTTGAGGGTCCCTTCCAACTCGGCATATTCTGTGATTCTGTATTCATGTTTTCCTACCAGAGTTTTTGCTCTTTTTTCCTGTGGATTCAGTCCCTTTTCGTTGTATTATTTTGTCCCTCTCACAGGTTATCCTGGTTTGTTCTATTTTAATGTTTTCTTATGTTTTCATATGCTTAAATATATAGTAGAGTCCATCAGCAGGGGGAGTGCTTTAGGAATAAAATTATTAATCTTCATTATTTTTAACCCAAATGCCAGGCATTTATGCAGGGAAATAGCCTTTTCGGTATCTTAAAATGCTCCACTTGGGAAGGTAGTTTTTCATGTCATGTGGACACAGTGTGGTGGGACTAACTCTGGAGGGAAATGGGAGGTCTGTAGAAAGGATTTTGGGAGCATTCAGGGATGATGAGAACTCACTTGAATTTTGTCTCATTGAGATGGAATGCAAAAGAAGTCTAGCAGTGAGGGTGCATTTGGCTTCTCCATTTTTTCTGGGGAGCATGTTCCCCCCTGTTCCCTTTCTGTCTCCTAATGACAGTCATGAGGAGCTATAGTGTGACCCAAACTCTGGCCCACAGTCATGCCTTGTCAGCTTGAGCTCCCCATGGTGCCAGGTGCTGCCCCAGGACCCCTCCTGGGCCACTCTGTCTCACCCTGATGCTCATGCCCTAATGGGGGGGCAGTGCAGCCACATAACCCCAGCCAAAATCAGGTCTCCAGCGTTAATGAAGCTCAACCCAGCACTTGCTGGGTGGAGCTTCTGCCAACAGTGTCATGTATTAAAGTGATATATTGTTGCCATAAAATCTAGATAAATCCCACAAATCTCAAGAGGAGCTTCTAGAATTTCCTGAAGCACTCTAGTGGATGCCACACTAGTGGCATCTCCTATTAAATGCCTTTCAGTTTCCAGCTCCAGCAGCTCAATGAAAATGCAATGTGGATGCTACTTTGAGACTGAAATCTTCGTAGCACCTGTGATTGAAGGAAGGAGGTAGTTAATACTTATCCCATTTGGGATTTTTGTAATGGAGCTAGGAGTGGCAGCATATGGTTAGAATTATACAAGGCTAATGACATGACAGTCTTCAGCCACTGTCAAACAACTCTGTTCCCATCTAGGCATGAAGTGACTTCTTTTATCTGAACCATAACCACCTCCCTGTGGAATCTACATCTCCAATCAACTTTTAATTACTAATAGATGATTTCACTTGCAGTCTTAGTTCTTCTATTTGCCACTCCTGGTTTTTCATAGCTTTAATTTATGCTGCTTCACTGCCATTGGCTTTTCTTGGCAATTGCACAAATAAAAAGTGCACCTTCACTCTCCCATGCGCTTTGCGTCCTCACCACATAATAGTAGGCATTGTCCACATTTTGAAGAAGGACTGATGCAGAAATTGTCTATAAGAGTTGCCAGTATTTCAGAGATTGAAATGGATATCTCCTAGTTGCACAAAGGCAAGTAAATGAACTATCCTAGGGTTATTTAAGTAATGTTTTGTAACTGTCAATGACTTATCTGTTTAGGATTCAGGTACTCACTCCTGACCTCTGTTGTGATTTCCTTTCAATAATTGACCTTAGATTTCATGGTGATAGGGGCTTTTTTATTTGATAGTCACTGAATTTTCTTTAGATAATCAAACTGTGTAGATACTTTTCCACATATAGAAATATGTGCCTAAAGTGTTAACAATTATATTTTATTCTGCACCTCTGCTTGGTTTTCTGTAATATATTAAAGTGTACTGTAGGCTGTTAAGTATTTTCAATAGCCCTTTAAACTATGCAGATAAGCCAGGAAACCTGTATGTGCCACCTCCAGCTCTGACTGTGACATGTACTTTGGTCTCACAGAAAAGCGACCTGCTAGTTATAGATTAGAGTCTTTATTTTTCAGGTAGGTTTCACGGATGTCTGTACACACTCCTCCACAGTATACCACCTTGCTCTGGGAGATCACTCCTTTCTAAGCTAAAATGTATTTTCTGATGACATAGAAACAAAGAGAATGGTGTCCTAAATTGGTGAAAGAAGGCCTGAATTTTTCATGTAGCTTTCAAAAATGTCTCTGTCTTTTGTTTCAATGTTGTTGAAAACTAAGGATAAAAAAAAATAATAAAATATTTGTCCAAGAGAACGAAACCTCCTCCCCTTTTACAAAGGGGAACCAATGTGAGGTGGTCAGCCCTAGTGATACTATAGAACTGTAATTATCTGTGTGGAGGCTATATAGAAATATGGAAGCGATTTCAAAATCAAGTATACTTCTAGCAAAGTTCTGCAGGCATGAAGTCAGAGAATTAACTGACAATATTTAGCACCCAAGTCTAGCCTAAAATGCACGGGGAGGCCACTCCTGATGCAGGCAGTCTAGCAAAGCTAAGAGTAGCAGTCATGTCTGGAGCATCTCGGATCACAGGTTCAAGTGTGGATCTGTCTGTTGGTTCTGTATCACAGAGTAACCTTTGACCAAGCAAGCTGGTGATTTTCATTCCTCTTCAGGAGTATTGAATGAGAAGAAACATGGTTTTATGGTTAATAAGCGCTCTTCATGCTGCTGGTAAGAGTCCCCCATGGCCTAACAAAGATCATTCTTTGTTTTAAAAGAATCTCATAGAGGAAGATTGGTCATTCTGATCACAAAGACAGATGTGTGCAGTCCAAATGCTGCCTGCTCCCTGCAGTCCTCAGCATGCACTTGAGGAGGTCAATAATATGAACCTCACTCATCATCACAGTGTCAGTTCAGGTCACACTGCCGCTGACTTGAGCGAAGCATCCCTGCGTTAGGTACACGATGGAGTCCCATCACGGTCGGAAGTACAAAAGAGCTGTTCTGCAGAGTGAAGGCAGAAAGCTGAAAGACACTGTGCCTTTGAGGGCAACAATGATGGAACCTCAACATCTACAAGGATGAGGACCTTTATCTCTATTTGGCTTGTCCGCCTTCCCTCAAAGGTTCAAATTAGCTGCTCCACTCAGAAGTTTTTGCATTCACTTTTAACTTGTGACATGTAGAAAAACATTAAGTTTTCAAAGCAAAACACACCAGGATTCTCAAAGTCAGATGCTATGTGTTTAGGCATTAAATAGCCCAGAGAACTCTACTTAAGTGGAACTAATGTATTTTTCCATCTTCGTATAATTCCACTGAGTGCCTGATCTGAGACTCCTTTGTTTTACCTTCCCATAGTCTCAGCAGTTAAAAATTTGCCTGTGTTAAAACTGCTGAATCCTCCCATCACCTCTTCCAGCTCTTCAATGCCTAACTCTCCCCCTCTGAGGTAACTGGTTCACCAGCTAGAAAAATCTTCTGCTACCCTTTTGCTTACAAGCATCCAGGTTCATGTTTGCCTGCCTGACAAACCTGATGCTTCTTATACCTCAAAGCATACAGCTTCCCTCTTAGCTTTAAACTACTCAGGAATACTTTTCCCTTTTGCCAGCTCTTCAATCCTTTCCCAATCCACAGAGAGCTGTCCTTTTTTTTTCGCTCTGTGTTTGAATACATGAGTCTAATAGTTGCTAGCCTTTTGTTTTCAGAGTCTTAGGCAGATTTCTGTAACCATCAGTTGTTTCTCTACTATTCTTAGCATCAGCTTTCATTTTAACTTTCTCCTTCCAGCAATGTCCTCAAGAAGCAGTTTGTGCATGGCCAGTGACAACTGGATTTCAGTGTTTAATAAAAAATCTCAGTAAATATTTCCCTGATGTAACTCTTCCTTTTCCAACCATTCTGCTTACTTTTGAATAGCTGTTTTTGAGCTGAGGTGTGTACAAGAGACACCCTTTACTATTTGCTGTAATATTTTATAAGGATTTGTTATGCTGCTTGGAAAGTGGTGACACTAAATCCTTTTCTAATGCACCAAGGCCACTACAAGGAATGCTCAACTTGTTATTAGGCAGACACGTGGGCTGAACTCAACAATGTGTTTGGCTAAAAATGCTCACCGCTGACACATCTGGTTTATCCATCTATTGTGGAAGGAAGGAGAGGCAGAAGGAATTGTGGGGGAGACAAATTATAAAAAAACCCCAACACTTCAAATTATTGCTTTAAATTATTTATGTTGATGTGAATGTAGAAGAAGATTAACTGACTTTCTGGAATTATACCACCAAAACGACAGTGATGTATGAGATGAAAAATGCTCCCTAATACACAGAGACACTCTATTCCTTCTGCTGCAGTGCTGTGTGTAGCATAGAGACATCCAAGATTTAGCCTACAAAACTGAGACGTAAAGTGCTTTATTTTTATTCTTTCACTACTTGGTTCATAGGCAGGCAATGGAGTACCTTCTCCAACCTGGATCTCATTTGAAAACAGACAGGGCTATTTTTTTACTTTTATGTCACTTCAGATATCTCAGATATCTAAAAATATCTCTTTCAAATATAATGCTCTTAAACATAAAGCAGTTTTTTTAAAAACAGCAAAAAGAAGCTTTAAAGTCACACGATTAAAGAACACTAGACAGGCAGTGCTGGAAACTCATGTAAATTATTCTGACTTGCATTTAGAGCAAGGAAATAAGAAATATTTGCCATGTACCATCTTACTTCTGAGAGTACTCACTGGTTTTGTTCAAATTACATTTTGTAAGAGGCTCTTTGTATGATGCTGTTGCCAAGGACAGTGGTTTGCTCTACTAAGAGCTTACATGACAGGAAATATAAAGTGCATAGTGAAGTAGACAAGGATATGAAGCTCTTCAAACCCATAATCCTTGACATTCCACTTCACTACATTTTAGCAGCTAGGAAAACTGATTAAAGCTCTTACTGGTCATATCTCCTAATGAGTCCTCAAGAATCTCACCTGCAAGACAGGTTTTATATAGCAAGGTTTTAGGAAGATCACGAGAACTTGCTCTCAAGCCTGTTGAAGCCTGATGGATTTCCACAGGTTTTGGATCAGCCTATCTACTGGGTAGAATAGGTCATTTCATACAGGCTTGTTTTTATGGTTGGTCAGTATATTGACCTAACTACTTAATCTCATGGTGCTAGATGACATGCCCATGTTGATTCCTCTGAACACCTCCATGTCGAGTGACCCCTTGTATTTTCCAATTTAGGTGGGCCAAATAGGAGACAAGAAACAAGGAGAAGAAACTTGATGACTTAAACCAATCTTTAGGTAACTTTCCATAGAAAGTTAGTAAGGAACTGTGCTGGTTTTGGCTGAGATAGAGTTAATTTTCTTCACAGTACCCAGTACTAGGCTCTCTTTTGGATTTGTGCTGAATACAGTGTTCATAATATTACAGAATCACAGAATATGCTGAGTTGGAAGGGACCCATAAGGATCAGCAAGTCCAGTTCCTGGGCCTGCACAGGACCATCCCCAATAGTCATACCGTGTGCCTGAGAGTATTGTCCAAACACTTCTTGAACTCTGTCAGGCTTGGTGCTGTGACCACTGCCCTGGGGAGCCTTTTCCAGTGCCCAACCACCCTCTGGGTGAAGAACCTCTTTCTAATATCTAACCTAAACCTCCCCTGACACAACTTCAGATCATTCCATCAGGTCCTGTTACTGGTCACCAGAGAGAAGAGATCAGTGCCCGGCCCTCCTTTTCCCCTCACGAGAAAGTTGCAGACTGCAATGAGGTCTCCCTTCAGTCTCCTCCAGGCTGAACAGACCATGACCTCAACCACTCCTCACACAGCTTCCCCTCAAGGCCCTTCCCCATCTTTGTTGCCCTCCTTTGGACACTCTCTAAGAGCTGAATATCTTTCCTATATTGCAGCCCCCAGGACTGCACACAGTATTCAAGGTGACTCCGCACCAGTGCAGAGCAGAGCAGGACAATTCCCTCCCTCGACTGGCTGGTGATGCTTTGCCTGATGCCCCCTAGGACACAGTTGGCCCTTCTGGCTGCCAGGGTACAGCTGACTCATATTCAACTTGGCACAGACCAGGACCCCCAGGTCCCTTTCCATGGCACTGCTTTCCATCATCTCATTCCCCGGTCTGTACAAATATCCAGCATTGCCCCATCCCAGATGCAGAATCTGACACTTTCCCTTGTTGAACTTCACATGCTTGATGATTACCCAGTCCTCTGATTTGCTGAGGTCTCTCTGCCGAGCCTCCCTGCCTTTGAGGGAGTAGAGATGCTTTCATTGTTGCTGAACAGCGCTTACACAGAGCCAAGGTCTTTTCTGCTTTTCGTACTGCCACACTGGCAAGGAAGTTCAGGATGTGTGCCAGGTTGCGAGGACACACAGCTGAGACAGCTGACCTCAACTGACCAAAGGGATATTCCATACCATATGACATTGGAATATGTATATAAAGTGGGTGGTAGAAGGAAGGGGAGGGGATGTTTGGAGTGATAGCGTTTGTCTTCCCAAGTAATGGTTATGCATGACGGAGTCCTGCTCTCCTGGAGATGGCTGAACACCTGCCTGCCCATGGGGAGCAGTGAATGAATTCTTTGTTTTGTTTTGCTTGTGTGCGTGGATTTGCTTTCGCTTTCTCTATCTTTATCTCAACCCATGAGTTTTCTTACTTTTAGGCTTCTAATTCTCTTCTTCGTCCCACTGATGGGAGAGTGGGCAAGCAGCTGTGTGGCTCTTGGAGCAGGCTGGGGTTAAACCACGACAGAGACAGAACCTCTTTCTTTTTGAAACTTCAGTGTGTCACTTCCACTGTTTAAGGAGCTCAGAAAATGTTTTTTAATAATTTATTGTATTCACTGATGTTGCATTTTTAATGTGTATCAAGCACTCAAACAAGCATCAATTTATGATAGCAGCTTCAAGTCTTTATAATTGATGTAAATATTTTTAACTTATTTGCTTGCCATTCATTGCTGAAGAAAACATTTGGGGGAAGGAAAATAATGTTTGTCAAATAGCTGTTTGGCAGAAACATTAAACTCTTTAAACAGATGGTTTTGAGTCAGAAATTCTGTGCAATAAAATACAGTTATACCATTTGCAACACTTAAAAATGTAGATCTTGGCTTATTTCTCCCTATTAAATGCTATAAAAATGGTAATAATGCTGGGTCAGTGACATAAGCTAGAAGAACATAGGGCTTTACTTGAAGGTGCCGTAGGGTTTGTGGTTGAGCATATGAAAAGTAGCCCATAATGATTTCTTACAAAGAGATGGCAAGACAACAATGAGAGCTGGACATCTTTATAACTCTGTCTGTGTGAGTTGAAGCTTCACTTGTTAGCTCAAGCTTGAGGTGCTGAAAATCTGGGAAACAAAAAAATCTACTCTTAACATTTACATCAAGCTATAGACATTTTACAAGCTGGGTGATACATACCATACTCTTCTAAGTGTGTGTGTAGCCTTTGACATTCATTTTCTTTCATTTATCTCTTTGTAGGAGGAATTTGGAATGATTTGCATGTTTTCAGAACACATAGCTGGTGCTCACTTTTGATCTCTTCCTATTACACAGCTCTATCTGCCTCTTCATATATCTCTATCTGCCTCTTGTGAAATACATGTATATACGTGTGTGGGTATATATGGATATACATATCTTAATATATACATGGAAAGAAAGAGCAAGACAAGGAGGTAGAACAGAGATTTCATGCAGGAGTAGTTTTTAGTTGCTGCTTCCTTTTTCAGTATTCAATATATGAAACAGATCAATTTCACAGAATCATAGAATCAGCCAGGTTAGAGAGGACCTCTGAGATCATCAAGTCCAACCCTTGATCCACTACCACCACAGTTACTAGACTATGGCACTAAGTGCCACATCCAGACTCATCTTAAATACCTCCAGGGATGGAGAATCCACCACTTCCCTGGGCAGCCCATTCCAATGCCTGATTACCCTCTCTGTAAAGAATTTCTTACTCATATCTGACCTAAACCTCCACTGGTAGAGCTTAAGACCATGCCCTCTTGTCTTACTGATAGCTGTCTGGGAGAAGAGACCGACCCCCACCTGGCTACAACCTCCTATCAGGTTGTTGCAGAGCATGATAAGATCTCCCCTGAGCCTCCTCTTCTCCAGGCTAACCAACCTCACCAGTGCTGACAAGAATTTTCTGCAGGAGCTTTTTCTCTCTTCTCTTTTTTCCTCACCAAAATGGCACCAAAGAGTGGATTATTCTGCACAGCATTCTTTGCTGTCAGATAGGAGAAAGTCCAAACTGCGGTAAGATTTATATGAGTAGAAGCTTGCATAACTGGGAAGATGCAGGAATAACTGAAGGTGTACCTCTCAAGAGCAGCTCACGGAGATGGAATGATTTTGGCTTTCCAGAATCTGGGATTTACTGTTTCAGAGACAAAAATCCATTCTCATGCACATTGTATACTGGTACAAGTTTAGAAGCTATTTTTGGAAATAAATTCTTTAACAGTGTTAATAGTCTTTGAAATTATATTAGTGATAGTAATTTGAACACTACTGACACAACTTAATAGAATTTTAACATTAACGTTCCTTTTGTGCTGTTGAATTATCACTGCACTTTAGGAGTTATGATGTATTTTAAAGAGCCTCTGGAAACATTCAAGTGAAAATAAGTATCAAGGCTCTTAACACTGAAGATATCTAGGCAGACTAAAAGAGATAACATTTCCCTCATATATACTGATTTCATAACTATATAATTTTTAACCTCTCATCACTATTTCTTTTTTCATCTTGGATTTAAAGGAGCTGTTGTTTCTGAATGGATCTAAAACATGAAGGAGAAACCAGGAGCTGGACAAATGGCAGCCAACATAATGTTCGGCAGTGTCCTTTTTTATTACTTTGCAAAATCACTAGAAACATTACAAAATTCCCATGCTGAGCTTCCATGTCAGCATGGCAAACACTTCACTGGCAAACACTTCTAAACCACAGCAAATCCAATAGATTATTGCATCTAGAGACTCTTCATTAACAAAATCCAACAGTCTGATCCTGTCAGATGGATCTTCTAAAAATTGCTAAGTTACTTTTATACCCAGCAAAGGGAAACTGAGGTACTCTGAATGTTCATAGATACAGTGCTGCCATTTCAGATAATGGTTGTTCACATGGTAACAGAAAAAGCAATAATAAAGCTGAGTATTTAGATACACTCGAAACTTTCTCAGCTGTTTTGGCTTTTTTGTATCAAATGGTCAATAACACTTGGAGCAATGGGGAGTGATGATATTACAGCCATAACAATCATTACTGATTTCAGTTGGAAAAAAACCAGGTTGTATGTCACCAGGCTTGTTTCCACCTATTTAAACACTTACCCTTGGGAGACTACCTTTTTCTCCCTCCTTGAACCTTATCTTCAGAAAATGCTAATTCATTTGCATTCACATAGACTTTCCTTTTAGTAGAGTCTCTGGGGGACTGTTTCTCCTATTGCAATTACTGTCATTCCTACCGATTTTCAGATTTCAATAGCATGGTCACAGAACTGAGAGTAAAACTGTGGCCCCCATCCTGTGAAGCCCTGCAGGCTGTGCAGTTTAGCCTGATAGAATGACTAGCATGGACATCAGCTCGATACTTGGCTTTGAAACTGTTTCCAATCTCAGTTTGCACGGGGATGAGTGGAATATATTTCATCTCCTCCAGTGAAACAGTGCAAGGCTGTTTACCTGCTGGCCACATAGATCTAAATGAGAAAGGGTTAGCTCAATATGTATCTCTTGTAAGTATAGAAAGAAGAACACCAACATACGATGATCTGGTGACTATCGTCATCGTTGTTATTGCCTTTAATCATAACTACATTTTTCCGAAATCAAACATGGTACGATTCAGTATATATCCCTGGTAAGCTGTGTATATTACAGGGACATTTTAAGAGCACAGAGACAGTTACAATTTCTATGGTTTGCTTTTTTCCCCAACAGATTGATATCTTAGTAAGTGTTGGAACAGACATATTTCTCTGTACTGTCCTTTGTCCTGCAAGCATTGTTTAGTAAAGGCTCACATATCTTCAGACTGGTCAGTCTATTCCTGACTGACCCACAAACAGGTGTTTTGACAACCTCCAAACACTTGTAATTCCTTATTAAAGCACTGTGAATGGCACATGTGAACAATCATGCAGCCTTTGCCACTTTTTAGGCAGCTCTCATTCCTTTGAATGATTTCATCAGTGAGGATTTCATTTTTAAAATTCACCTCCAGTGGGTGTCATATATTAACATAGCAGATAGTTTATAAATAAAAAAGAGGCACGATCATATTTATGGTTATGTGGCCTGAACAAAACTATTTGAAACTAATATAATTTTTTTCTGGCTTTATTAAGCAATAGTGAGTGGATTCATAGTGTATCCATGAGCATACTATGAACTCTCATTGCCTCTTTGAGAATAACTTTGCAGATTTATCATCAGATTTAATAGATATGGGTTTTAAAAATGTATGTCCTCTAAATGTAGGAAGGGGATTTGGAACAGGGTCAAGAAGAGCCATCATGGCTTCTTCTAAACTGCAAAATTCTTGAGAACTGAGAAGCAAGTTGTTTCTGCCTATACCCAGTTCATCTTGTGGCAAGACAACAGCAGAATCAGATCAGACAATCATCTTATAAAAAAAATCCCTTATGTCTCCTTCTCTACCTGAGATGACTTCTATATGAAGATGTACTTGGTGTCAGAACTCAAAACTTAACAGATTTCACATTATGTTGTCTTAGTAAATAATAGTAACAACACTAATAACAATAATTATATCTTCATTGACTCAATTTGTACTCACATATTTTTTTTAATGAAGGCCTGATTAATATTACAGACTTTGACTGGTCAGCAGGGTATCTGGAATTTGCCTAGCTTTAAGCAGCAATTTTGGTTTTTGAAATGGATCTTTTGTTCTTTACATTGAGTGCAGAGATAAACAAAACCGCTGAGCTTGTTTCACTGAATTAATTTTCCCCTGACCATGCTGAAGGCATATGTATAGACTACTTCAGTTTAGCTCATCAGAAAGATGTCATAGTAGCAGAGATTTGTTGATATAATGTAGATTCAGGTACTGTAAAAATTGATGACATGGCCTTTTTATGGAAATGGCCCTTTTCTCACCTTAAAATATATATCTTGGAACAGCTGTTAAGAAAAAAAAAAAAGGACTGTGCTCAAAATTATGGCTAGAAATGTCATTTTCCACCCTTATTGCTGAGGCTCCGTACTGCTTCAGCTGAGAAGCAGATGCTGATAATTTAGTGTTACTCCACAGTGTGTGCAGAATTAGTACAAAACAAAGAAAGTCTTAAAAAAAGAGTTGCAGAGGAAAGAGAGAAGATGAATTACTCTGCTTTAACACTACGGTTCATAGCTACTAAATGTAAGATACTGGGAGGGTATGTTAACAGGCACATAGCTGTAAGCACCACAGAGCTTTAAAACAGGCTGCATCTGAGCAACTTATCTTTATTTTGGGAGGTTATGGGATAAGTCAGAACCTGATCTCCATTACAGCTAGATTCCAGAGATATGATCTGTTTCAGCTAGGGTTCAGACTGGCCATATTACTAGAAGTGGGTGAAAATCCACCTGGATTTGGCACTTCAGACATGCCTAATTAGAATTCTTTAAAAGCCGTAATGATTTTTAGAGGACTACAGATAGACACTAATACTGTAACATGTTTGTTCCTGGAAACTGCATATGAATTCTCACAAGATTACTGTGTCATTTTCATGTTCCATAGACCTCTCAATTTCAGAAAGAAAATTAGGAAAATCCTCGGGAAAAAAATAAAAGGCTGAATTAATTTGCTGAATTTCTGCTTTGGAAAGTGATAAGAAAGAACCTATAGATACTCACAGTGGAGGATTATTGGTAGCAAAAGGTCTGTCTTGCCAGACAAGACTTTGGAAAACATAGTTCAGCTTTATTTCTGCCCTGGACCTTCTATGCAATTGACTTTCTTAAGCAAGATATCAGGATCCAGATCCATCTCACCTAACTTTGCCATCTAGAAAGGGAATTACTTCTCTAAGCTAGTTATTATACTTACTCATAAAGTCTGTTATACTAATGACATGCTACTAGAAGACACTTCACTGCCCTTTTTAGACTCTGCATGCTAGACCTCATCTGCAGCTAGACCTCATCTAGCTGTATGTCTTTGATAGTCTATTCTGCAGAGGTGCTAAGACAAACCCTGGGCATGAACGAAGAGAGAGCTTTGCCTCAGGGTCCACTCCATGCAATAGGTATTTGGTTGCACACCAGCAACCTCTGCTATTCCTGTGGAGTCATGATTACAGAAGAGCCTGGACTTCTATCCTAGACTAAATGCCTAACTTTGAGATAGCTGATATTAGACATGATGAGTTTTAGCACTATGTCTCTCCGTGCTTCTCACACTGTCAAATAGAAATAACAATAAATTTTTGTCTGTCTCAAATTTATTAGCATTTGACTCTGATCTTTAAGTGCCCCTATGTTAGAAACGTGTGGTTCTGTGCAAACACATTAATACTAATTTTATATATCTGAATCACAGAATCATAGAACATTTGAATTTGGAAGGCACCTTTGGAGGTCATCTGGTCCAACTCTCCTGCTCAGACAGGGCCACTTGCAGCTGGCTGCCCCGCACTGTGTCCAGATGGGTTTTGAAAAGCTGATATTCACTGTTACTGATTTTTCTATTACCGATTAAACAAAGTGATTTACTTAGTATTTAAGTTACCAAGACTTAAAAAAAAAAAAAAGTTAGAAACGTTTTAGCTAAGAATGTTCAGGGGTTTTTTGGGAAAAAAAAAAGGATTTTATTTGCTAAGCATAGCAAGTGGATAGTAGATCTCAATACAGATAACAAACTTGAAGTCCATGATGACATTGCTTTGCCAACTCCTTCGTTAGAGCTAGGACATCTGAGACAAAATTACACTGTAATTTGCTGGTACCCTTCTGAGTGTGCTCGCAGCACACTAACTGCTGGCTCAAATAAATGCAGTACAAACCATTCTCCATAGGTCACTGCAGTGCTGGGGCAGGTGTCAAAGTCGCTATGTTAATTAAATGCCACTGATATCTGTGGAAAGTTTTGTGCCCCTGGTTGCTGAAATGATTAACACAAGGAAACTTATAGAAATCCTCACCCATTTTATGAGATGAACACAAATTTCCTTCATTACAAAGAGCTGATTTCCTTTGTTTTCCCATGAGAGTTGGTGGGTGAGAGATGCATTGAACAACTGGCAGCTTTATTTTGGGAAGAAGATGGTAGTTTTCTCTGTGTGATTCAGCATCTAATGGACAGTTGCATATTTTTATTCCCCTGAAATCTACCAAATCTGGGAATCTATAGCTATGTATGTGTCACTTTCCAGGTGGTTCATGTCTGCAAACACAAAATGAATGTAACATTTCTTGCAGGATGGTCAAGAAAGAGTCAGGTAAAAAAAAAGAGAAAAGTGGCATACTCACACCACCACCACTTCACTGTGCTCCCAAGATTCAGATTCCAGTTTGGCCAGAGATGAAATTGATAGCTCTGCGGGAGGAATGTGGGAATAATGGGCTATGGACACTGTGAATGAATTATGCACTGCAGGCACGGGGCTCCTGAGCGCATCACTGTCCGAAATTTTATTTTTATGTGACACATATTTAGAAAATTGAGAAGGGCCTTGGAAAGTTGGAACAGCTGGTGAGCGCGTGCAGGGTGCCGGGGGAATGCTGGGGCCTTGCCAGCAGCCTCTGGCCAAGCAGATCTCCAATGCGCCTGCCAGCCCACCACCCCAGGAGCAGCCCCCTGCCGCCGCCAGGGCCGGACAGATGCCATGAGAAGGCTGGCATTAAGTGCCTTTTACAGGATATTAAACCGACATCCTAACGGGTAGAAAAAATGAATTGTCACTGACATTATGTCGGCCTGCTTGGAGCCCTCTCTGCTGCTTTCTGTAGTCTGGTAACTATTACGCACGAGAGATCAATATTCTCCTCAGTGCTGGAATTTAAGTAATGATTTCCAATAAAATCTATTTCAGACTGTTCTGGCTAGAGGACAAACTCCAGAACATAATGCATGCAAAGACTTTATTTTCTCTCTTTATTTTCTCTTCTTTTCTTTCCTTCCTTCCTTTTTTTTTTTTTTTTTCTTTTTGAAAGACTTGAATAATGGAAGTAAGATCTAGTGATAAGACACATGCATGCACACAAAAAGGAGGCATTTTGGTCCAGGCCAATCTGCTTAGCTAATGGCTGTAAACTGACACCCGTAATGAAATAAAAATGTCTCAGTGCAAGTGCACGGCTGTGCAATTGCTACCAACACCCACCCTGGCAGTTCCAGTGATGGGTGCTGGGGAACATGCCCTTCCACATCACGTTTTTCACTTCTCCCTGTTTTGCAGCAAACAAGAGATACTTTTCTGAAGTGGAATTAAGTAAATTCTGCATGATTTTGGGCTGCAGTGATTCTGATGTCTTTAGATATGGTGAACAGCTCTGGCTCGCAGTGACTGTAACTGACACTCCAGATGCTGAGTACTTTTGAAAATCAGGTTTCTAATACTAGTCCCATTCTTTATTTCCTATTTGAAAGCTTACTAAATTTTTTTAAATTTCTTTCTTTCTTTTGGTCTTTGAGAAAGAATCTGAAGGGTGTAAGAATATGACTGGTATTTGAAAAATTAAATTTCTGATCTATTATCTGTTAGTGAAGGAAATAATTTACAGAGGTGAGATAGATAGAGATGTACACATAAATCATCCACATTGTCATAGTTTTATATTTTGCCTTTGGCCTTTCTGTACTGCCTAGTTTCTTTGTGTCCCACAGTGCAGACTTCAGACAGAGGAAAGACCCTGTCCAAGTGTGCTAAGACTGGACTGCTGTGGTTAAAATGGTTTCCCCTGGATCTCCCTCACAGCTTGCAGTTGTCTGATTTCAATCAGTGGCAGTTCTCTCCACATGTCTAGCCATCAATCTTCTGCTCCTGGATGAGTGTGTCACAGCATGGTGCATGTTCCAGTTAAAAAATAGCTTGCACCGCAGCTCTCCCTCCTCAGTCATTGATAAGTACGCCTTTGATATTTTTATTAAAATAGAAAGAAAACACATTATGATATATGTTTGTAAAAAAAAAAAAAAAAATAAAAAGGAAAGCCCAAAGGCCACTGAAGCCCTGGAGGCTGTAGGAACAGCAGGAAGCAGGGAAGGACTTCAGAGTTATGCAGTGATGATGAAGGTATTACTTAGTAAGTTACAGTTTGTATAAAAACTCAGGATTTCAATCTTTATTGCTTTACACCTTGCACTCCTACAGTGATAAAAGTTCTCTGGACATTGTGTGAGTCTCCAATGTTCATCTACTTCACACCCCTTCTTCCTCCACTGTGAATAATAGTTGCTATTTGAAAACAGAACTGCTTAGGGATAGAGGGGTTTTGCACAAAAACTAAGCTAAGTGTGTCATGGTCCCTTGAACTCCACTTTGAACCTCCTGGAAAGGGAAATAAGTGACTGTTTTCTGGTTCAATTCATCTTTTAAGTTATAGACCTGTCTGCCAGTCTCCTAGACCAGTTTTCCTCTGTGTGGCTGAGATACACACACAGGAGCACCCAGAAGTTGCCCAGCAGATGATGGAGTGACACATCTCCAAATAGGTGTCCTTAGCCAAAATAAAATTACCTTCTGAAAAGACTGAAGCTACAGGGGGTTTGCATAATAACTTTGCTTGGCAAAGCACTTTTCCATGGCAAATCTCAAAGCACTTCATATAAGAAGGTAAGATTATTCTTGTTTTATAAATTACAAACTCAGTCACAAGGAAGAAAAATAAAATTATGCAAGGGACTATAAAACTCCTTTCTCTCAAGTGTCAGGATTGTATTTAGAAGACACTCTACTTAATATCTCAGCCAGTAATGAGCTTTTACTGCACATATATTGATGACAATGAGATTGAGCAGTTAAAGAGAGATTTCATAAATTGGCTTGAGTCAGTAAGTCTTGAGCTTGTTTTTCACATATGATGTAAAAGTCAATTTCATTTCTTGTGCAAGTTGTTCTAATTTAGAAAGTGAGAGGGCAAAGCAGCCAGCTGGGAAATAATCACATTTAAGAATGGCAGTTAAAAACTAACCACTTGTGACATAACTACTTCTTAAGCTAAAATTAATGTCTGTTACATTGTCACATTGCCTCTTTTTAGTCAGCGATCTGCAGTGAAATCGATTGATTCTCAAATTTCCACATATTTTTAAGAGCCAATCTCCATGATATTAACTAAACTCTCTAGATCTGGATAATTCACTCACAATCACCCAATTCAGTTTCTCATGGAGAACCATGTGATGAAAGCCAAAGGTAGTAGCTACACCTAAAGCAGTATATGTTAAAACAGAATAACTAACTTCAGCATGAAAAATTTGGCACCAACACTATTAATTGATAAGAAAGATTTTTATGGTCTATTTTACTTTTCATTGTGTATTTTGTTGGCTTGTTCTTTTAGACTGGGAACTAGTCAGTTTTATTCCCATGCAAACAGCAAAGTGTATGTTATTCTCTCTTCCTCCCTTCTGGTAGACAATGCATCTTAAGAAAGCAAATATACTTAATAAATAGTGACTAAATAGGAACATTCCTAGCATAGATTTGTTGCTTAATAGGACAGAGTTATTTAAAGGATATAGAAAAATATGCAAAAATCATTGCAAATGACACCAAAATTGGAAAATATGAGTAATGATGAAGACATACCAGTACTACACAGAAATATGAGCTGATATGTAAGTTGGCTGCACCTGTATCACTGTTAAATGCCACGTGAATTGTTGGCTTTCATTCAAAGACCCCTTCTTAAGAATGAAAAATATGGATTATTTTTACAGAATGATTGACAGTCTTCAGGTACAAAGTAACTCACAAAAGGATTTAGTGGTTTTGCTGTACAAACAGACCAACAAGAGATCCAAGGGCAACACAGAGGCTGAGCCAACAAATGGTATCCTGGATGCATACATGGCAGGAGACTATAAGATAGAAACACAAAGAAGTTTTACTACTGTGGATACTGTCGGCTAGTAAGATTGTTACTGGGATATCTCTGTCCGCTTTTGATGTACACATTTAAGTAGGATGTTGGCAATTTGGAAAATGTTCAGAAAAGAGCTACAAAGAAAACTTTAGTCACAGAAGTGAGAGGAAAAGGCATCTTAATTTAGTCACTGAAAAGTTCAGATTAAGATTTGATATAATTATGGTCTGAGGATACTTCTATAGAAAGAAAACAGGAGAATCTGACTTTTTAATTTAACAGAAAAGGTTATTACGAATGGAAGCTGGATCTCAGTAAAGTCAGATCGTCATTCAAGCACACAGGTCTTTTTAGTGGAGGATCATAACTAATGAAAGAAAAAAATCTTATCTTGTAATACAATGTATTCTGTCTCCTGTGAAGTCCCTAAATCATATCTGTCTGTCTTTTGGAAAGCACAGTTACAATTTAGGCAGCAGCAGTTGATTTCATATTGGGAACACTTGGCAAAATTCTTTGGTCCTGTGTTACAAAGGAGGTCAGGCTACACGACTATTATTATTCTTCCTGACCTTAAATGCTATCAATCTATGAAACATGGACTTAACTTTAAGTCTCACTCTAAATCATTTTGGATTTGACTTCAGAGATTCCATTTAATATGGTTGAAGTTAAGCATGAGCTCAAGTGTTTTGCTCAGCAGAGGGGGACTTGCCTTCTAACTGACCACATGCCAAAATGCTTTGTTGAAATAGTGCCACAAGTCTTTGTATGTCATCAAAGGTGCAGAAGAGAAAACTCCAGGTTTGGAGGTTTTGTAGTTTTGAGTTCAGAAGCTATTTTTCTGTCACTTTTTTTCCCCCATGTAAATCCTTGCATATTCTACAACAGAGCTGTGGAATGGAACTTCCTCTTCCTATCTTGTTTTACTGCTGTTGAATTTAAGAACAAGCCTAAATACTACCTGAAACATCAGAAGTCATCTCAGGTACATTTGAGGGTTGTATGGGCAGACCATTTCTGTGACAGGGGAAAGAGTCTCACCCGGGAGGCAAGACACTCCTCAGGGAGACATGATTAGCCTGGCCTACCTACCTGAACAAAGTATTAACAAAGCTAAGGCTTTTGTTGGTATAAACTGTAAGAGACTGAATCAAATCAAATTGATGCTACATGCCACGACTGTAAAGGACTTTTCCATGAGAAATAGTAATTAGCATTTCAGGCACTAAAGTGATAGTGTTACAACATTCTCAAAAGTAAGAGCAGAGGATGACCAGAGTCAAGTATAGTTCAGTAAATATTAAAATTCAGGGCTTCTTTTTAACTGATACCACTTCATTCATCCAACTTTAAGGTGCAGCCCCACAAACAACTGAAAGAAGACAAGGAAAGTTGTATATTGGAGTACTGTAGAAATTCCTGAAGGGGAAAAGTTTTATGCCAACTTCACTGTTAAAAGTAATGTAGTCATATCTAATTATATCAGGATTTTCATTCAGCCCCAGGATGACCTTTAATTCCTGTGAGAATTGTCTTAGGCTTCACCACAGAGATGCTGAATGAGTAACAGTCTGCCTAGTGCTTTCCCATCCTGTAGGGATATCCTATATGTGAGGTAGAAGGGGCTTGACCTTGCATAAGGTAGGTTGGCAAAACACATTTACATGAGCTTTTCTGCTCCCACTAGATCTCAAGTAGTTGATTACATTTTTGCATCTCAGCCTTTTTACATGCTTAACATAACTCAGCCTTTTTTCTCAGCAGATCATTTTCCAAACTGACCCAACCTTTTTACTCTGGCCTGGAGATCTATCTCAGCACAAAAGGTCACAAAAACTGTCTTTTGAGGCTTCAGGGCCTTTTTCCATGGACATTCACACTGGCATTTTACTCCCTGGGCTATGCCTAGTGTAAGAAAGTAGGAGAGCACAGTGCCCTCTTTTTCTGAAGGGAATGGTGCTTCTTTGGCATATTTTGCACATTTCCAAGATACTGGGTAAGTTCAAAGGTCAAATGTCCAAGTAAGTTCAAATGTCAGAGCTACTACCTCTAAAGGGCCACTGTAAAGAGATACAAAGTCAGTCCAATCTTTTTACATAAAGAACAGTAAAAGCTCTCCAACTTAACCTAATAAATTACTGCAATAAAAAAAAAAAAAAAAGTAATGTGCAGAAGTCTAAGAAAAACTGTTTTAGTGGTTATATAAAAAAGGGAGATTTGCAAATCTGTGAATGTACCTTAATGTTACGCATTTTTCAAGTAAAGGGCAAAAAAAGAGGGACTAAAAATTGCCAAAGCAAAACGCAGAATAATGGAGTCTTGGTTTTATTTTCATCCAGTTAACTACCCTGAAAATAAAAAGGCTGTTCTACAGAGTTCTTTTTAAAAGTTATATTAATTTAACTTTGGAAGTCGAGTGTTGTGCCTGCCCTTTCTGTTACCAGCTGATGGAGATGAGAACAGCCAATGATTGAGCAGAACTCTCGTGGCTAATTCACTGCATACACAAGATTTTGACTATGTTGCAATCAGCGAGATTTTGGCTATTGACTCGAATGAGGTCAGCATGTCAGTCATGTTTATCTTAAAAAACACTTAGACAAATTTGAGAAAAATGAATTTAAGTGTCAGAAAAAAATTTTGTTTTGTAGGGTTGAGATATTTGCAAGTCAATATTTAGTTCCATTAATAGTTTTGGATAAAAAAAATTGAGATTTGTTAAAAATTTGTAAGTCATTGAATTTGCTTCAAACCCCAGTTCTTTTCTGCTCAGAATGAATGAATTTAAACTGAAATCATGGTTTACCCATGTGAAGATGTTTCACTGCTGTTTGTGAAAACTTTTTGTTTATACAAATGGTCATTAGTTTAACTTCCTTGTTTGTCATTTTACTCCAGAATTTCTGTTTCAGTTTGACACAAATTGGCAACCTCCTTTACTTTTGAATGGCAAGACATAAAAGCTTATTTTTTTCAGAGCTTCTTCTAACTTAGATATAATAACCCATAGGCACCTGGAAATATGCTTTTTCAACTTACTTCTGAAAATTGGAAAGAAAAAGACTCCTGCAATCAGACATTAGAATAAGACAGAATAACAGACTCAGAAGTAAACCCACGAAATAACAATAAGAAAGAGGTTCAAAATTACTAAGTACGTGGCTTAAACCTGAATAGGCAAGGTAAATCCCAGTGAATAGAAGGCTATCTTGTATGCCTCAACAACATAGTATAGGCATTTGTAAATACATTATACTTAAAAGCTCTGCACTGGCTTACCTACCCTGTTTGAAAAGGGACACCTTTTCAAAACATCCTCAACTCAGTCTCTACTTTGTGCTCTAAATATTTCTGTAAGTGCTTCCCCGTCCACCCCATTTTCATTTTTGCACCTAATTTTTAGCTACTATTTAATAAAATGTGGTGTGCATCCTATACAGACATGTTTTGTATTTCAGCATGCAGGGCTCAGCCCAGAGGTGTTCCTATAGCTGACTGGCACCTTGGCCAGGGTGCAATGCAAATATTAAACAATATTAGATGGGTGGGTTAGCCATTGCTGTGATTATCCTGTGATCTAGACACTTTCTCACTGTCCAAACATTTTAAAAAGTTTCCATTCTTCTTGGTGCTAAATATATTTTAAACACTCGTTCTGCCTATTACCTTCTATCAGAAATTATATTTATAGGTGTAAACCAAGCCCGTGCAGGCCAGTTACAGAAATAGGCACATTGTTTTCTTGTTTTTCCTTCTGCATTGGAAAGCAGCTTTGGTCTCAAATGTTTCCCAAACATTGTTCTATCTCCAGAGCAATAGTATACTTTCTGTGAGGAAACCCAAAGTGTCCAGTTTTGTGGAGGAAATAGAGCTAGCACCTCATACAGTCTCCGAACACTGGAACTAATTTGGATTTCTCTCCTCATTCATACACTCAAGTCTTCTCCCCCCACTCTGCTCCACCTGTTTTCCTTTTCTACTGAAGTCATACAATGAACTGATGACTGAAGATTTTCCTATCCACAATCTGTGCAATTTCTTTTCAAGTCAGGGCACAGCATAATAGCTGGACTTGAATTTATTTTGATATTTAGGCCCAATTCAGCATAGTACCACCCTGTAAAAGCCACTGAATTCAGTGAGATTACACAAAAAGGAATTCAGTTCACTATTACAAAGGCTTTCCCCAGCTCACTGTATGCATTAATTGCCTCAAAACCTTTAATTTCATTTGTAGTATATGACAACTTTAACTCTTTTTTTTCCTTATTTTGCTTGCTTGGTGTCTCCACCTGTTGTGCAGTGATGCTTCATCTCCTGAATAATCTTCAGTGTCATTCAATACCTCCAACCTGCTGGACATCCACAGCTTTATTCATTCCCTTCCCTTATCAGCTCACTCACTTCCCCATACCCTAGTTAGTTCCAGGCATCTGACTGTACTCCCACAGCTGGGAATCCCCCTCTTCTGTCATTCCCTATGCCCAGTTATAAACAACCAGTGTATCCTTAAAGAACCTCACCAACACACTGGCCACTTGGAAAATCCAAGGTGTCTCCTCTATGCCGAGGAGTGATTTTTCAAAACACGATGCTTTCCTCCCATCATCTCTAATGACCAAACCCATTTCTGGCTTATGCATCTCACTGAAGGCACTTAAGCCTCTTAGTGGGAGATTCCCAGCACTGCTACGAAGCCCCAGTGTGCCTGGAGTTTCTCACAGAAAATGTGATGGGTAACAGCAAGAGAGAGTACTTTACCCTCAAGGACATACAATACAGTATCTAGAGGAAGTGGGAAAAAAGATGCAAACCCAGCAGCAATAAAAACAAACAGTGGCTGAAAAGGAAGATAAAAATACAGGGAGGTGACGTATCCCAGGGGGTGATAAGAGAGGCAACCTTCCTTAGGGCAAGGTCCTCGCTTGTCAGTGGGAACTGCAGGTACCAATAAATAAGATTCACTTGCATGTGATCAGAGAACAGTCAAGTAAAAAATCTCACAAGCCAAGTGCTTTACAGCTGAATTTTTGTATGGATGGCAGTGAGCTGGGTCAGTGCCCCACACATTGCTCAGGAGTAAGGTAAGTGCTGAGGATGGGGCTGAACACAGCATACACCACATCTGTTATTTGCCAAGGGATGGCTGCTGCATCTGTGGTTTTGCCACTGGCTCCTCAGAGCAAACACGTTCAGTACAATATTTTCCTGAGAAGCAGCTGCAAGAGGATCACTTAAAATTGCATAAAGCATTAATCTGAACTTTGAGACAAGTTTGGTACCGCACATTTGGACATAAGCCAAAGTGTCCCATGTAGTGAAGGGAAAGCGGGGAGGAAAGAAGAGAAAGAAATGAAAAAAGAAAAGACAGTCCTGTCAGTGGTTTTAAACTGCCACTTTTTTTTTTTTTTTTAAATGGAAAAATTGTTACAAATGGGTTCTTCAACATATGTTATTAATTTCATTGAACTGGATTCTTGCCAGTTAAGCATCAGTCCTGGTTTCTTTGCTTTCAGTTTTAACTAGCAAAACTCATGAGGTCATTAACAAAAATGGACACGAACTTTTTTTCTTATGCACAATGTTTTGGAGCAACTGACTCTTCTGAAGGCTTTTATTCAGTAAAACTTTAGCTTCTTTTTTTAAAATTTTTTTTAATAGGGAGATGTGCTCCTCAGCAAAATGGGGTGTTTCTACTATAAACAAAGCAACATGTGAAGGACTTCAAACACATTTACTGGTACTGGCAAGAGTAACAAAATCAGAGCCTTTAAAAAACACTCATAAATGTGAAGTAACATTTCATAAAGCTACAGTGCTATTTACTTTGGTCAATACGTGCAAGGGACCAAAGTGATACTGAAAAATAACAATGAAAGAGGCTGTGGTTTGATAGAAATATCTACATATGGAAATGTTGATTGAATGTTACTAATGTTTGATTTGGCTTGCAGAGAACTGCAAAATCCACTTGAAGAAAGAATATGATTTCATGCATTTCTCTGTGAAGCAGCATCTCTCACATTACAAGAGCCATGCTGAGCCCTTAATCCAGTGCACACACTTGCTGTAGGTGTGGGCAGGGAACACAGGCTCATTTGAAGAAAGAACTGGTTTATTTTGCAAGTGGAAACTGGCATTATTCACCCCAAGCACTGGAAACAGAGATTTGGAGCTGACATGAAAATAGTAATCTTTGGTTGCTAAGAGTGCCGGTGTTGCTGTGCCGAAATACCTGCAATTTCCACACCCTGCCCTCTTCCTTGCCAGTGCATGATGGCCAAGCTTGTTGTGAGGTCCTCTACAACCACTTCTCCCAGGACTTATCTCCAGGACTAAGCTCAAGGTTGTGCTTTGTAACATAGTATATGAGGGAATAAAAAAACCTCTCTTGAAGGCTTGCCCCACTCTGCCCACTGCTTCCCATTTGCCATGTTCATGTAGCAGATGATGTTGGATGGCCTATGCTGGACAGGAACTGGCAGAGGAAAGGAGAAAGTAAGTTAGTTTCTCTGGGTTATTAGTATATATGACAAAATAAGTACTAAATAAATAAATTAATAACTACATCTTCCTATTCAGCAGAGCTACCAATATGCACAAATAAAAAGACTGGAGAAAGGCATGCTCTTATTACTTCTATCCTTGTCCTTAATTCCCCTCCTTCTCTCTTGTTGTTTAGTACACGCTCCTATTACATCATGTCTAAAATTAGATTGCAGGATCAGGCTTTCTTGTGAAATATTTAGCACTACTTCCTTCAGTTGAGACCAGGAATTCTACAGGAAAGGCCTTTTTTTCACTGCTTTTTATTTCTTAGCCTGATCCTGCTGCTGCCAAATGAACAAATGTCTTTTCCTTGGCTTCAAAGAATCTTGGGCTGGGCCACGCAGCCAGAGACCACAACATGGCATACTCATTAGATAAAGGGAAACGTATGCGTGTGTATAAATAGCTGATCTGCCTGTTAGAGAAGATGAAATCATGCTCAGAGATTTCTTTTCTAATTAAAAAATTATGATTCAAATGGAACCAAAGCCCTTCTCCTATGACTGAGCAGCTCTGCAAATTATACTAGAATGAGACACAGGAATACATCTTCCTACTCTCAAGATGCAGAGGCCGTAGCAGACAGATAAGGATATGCAGATGTAATCCAATATCCAAGGCTCGGTTACACACAGCTATGCAAGCATACACACAAATGTATGCAAAGTTTCCAAG
This sequence comes from Empidonax traillii, assembly GCF_003031625.1. Taxonomy (NCBI): domain Eukaryota; kingdom Metazoa; phylum Chordata; class Aves; order Passeriformes; family Tyrannidae; genus Empidonax; species Empidonax traillii. Next base: position 189,772 of record NW_020955824.1, on the reverse strand, counting down.
GAAGTCGCTGGCAGTATAGACTTAGAAAATAGAGTTTAGACAGATAAAGGCTGCAGATCATGACCTTAACTGTCTGTCTCTTCCAACAAACTATTTTTCACAGTTTCTTTGTAATTACGTTAAGATGTTTCATTCAGTGGAGGAGGAGTGAGAAATCGAAACTGCTACCTCAGGGGTTCATGCAACTTCTGCTCAAACCCGTGTTTTACTCAGTAAGTACTCTGTCCTGTAAATTAAGTACCTGTGCCCCATACATATTTTTAAATGTAAATTTTCTCCTCTGCTCAGATGATTTGTGAGAACAGCTACAATAAAGTGTAATGGGACATTTTTAATACATCTCTGTCTTTGCATGGTCTGTTCAGTTCCCAATTGCTTTTCTTTCACTATCAGGAATACTGACCGTCCTGAAGGTCCCTCTAAAAGTATTGGGGTTCTAGATCCCCTCAGTTAATCATGATGAGGACAAGCCATGTAACTGCTGAACCTAAACCTAAAAGAAGGTGGTGCTCTTTTCTTTTAATTTTGATTGTCTCAAAATGCATCCATGGGAAGACAGATGTTTAGGTAAGGTCCAAATTTATATTCATTGGTCAAGATTTAACTGATGTAACTGATGTAACTTTTAACATATGAAAGTTGGCTAGCTGAGACTGTGCCTACATCAGCATTTTGGCTGCAGACAACAGTGTGGTTTTGAAGTTGAATCCTGTGATCATTGTCCCTTATTGCACAGTGGTCTGGTTTGCAGAGCAGTTTCAGAGGTTTGAAGCTGGATTCCTCTAAAGAGAAATGAGGCCAGAAGCTCTACTTTCAAGATCAGAATACTTCCCAACCCCTAGTGAGGACATAAGGGTGCTAACCCTGTATTGGTCCTTTGGACAACTCTGAACCGCAAGCATGAGCATGCAGTACTGATGTTGGGGGCTGAACACCAAAACTGCTTTGGTCTCCTGGTCTCTCCTCTTGCAAGAGAATATTCAGATGTAGTTGCTAATGCTGACACAGGCCAGGACTCAGCTGGCATAACAAACCTCCTTTATGGGCAGTAGAAATGAAGACAGTCAGTTCCTGCCCCACATGTACAATTCTACACATACACAGTAATAGGTGAGGAAATGGCTCCAGCTCATGTGATCCACCAAAGGAATGATGTTGCAGCCCTATGTGACAGGAGAGGACATGACCCTCAGGGGAACGTGTGCTCAGGATCTCATCCTGAGGCCCCATGCAGAGGTGTGACAGAAGCTTGGGGTAGGACTTTTAGTACTGAATGTAGCTGAGAACAAGAAAGGAGTTCTCAGTTTCTAGCACTGTAAAGGATCTGCCCATTTCTGATGTCTCCTGCTAACTTGACACTTGTAAGCCTCAGAGAAAGTATTGCATCAAGTTTGTTATAGCTCTTTACTTTTGGCTCGAGAGAGAAAAAAAACTTTCAAAGAAACAAATGTTTTATTGAATTAAGAACATATAGAACATATCCACAGCAATAGAACCTTTTTCACAGAAGCTATATAGAACCTACTCTATATGAGTATCATCACAACATACAGAATAAAGTTCCTCTTTTCCCTTTAAAGTTAACTGCCATGTTTCAAGTTAAGAGGTAGTTTTCTAGTTCTGTTTAATCCTATGATTAGTTATATTCTTTTTGAGAACTTCTACATTATCCATTTTCTGGAGCTTTAAGAACTCATCGTGGCAGCTGCCAAATATGTAAATGTTGCAGCAATTACACTTTCATTGCCCATGAAAAATGGACTTGTAAAATTTAAATGGATGAAGTTCTTTGGTGCTGAAAGTATGTTTTGAAATACAGGAAAAGACTTTTTTGTTACCCTTACTGTAATAGAAGTTAATATGCACTCAAAATATTAAAGTTTAATAGAAAATTTATGATGTATTTGATTGATTATTTTATCAAAACATTCCTTTTCTGATCTCAGAAGAAGACTGAGGGCAACCAGATACACACCAATGATTTTGTCATACATCAAAGATTTATTAGATAATATATTTCACAAAGAAAATCTATTTGTCACATATGCTTGACTAATCTACTGAACAGGCATGACTTCAAAGGATACATAGGTGTAATAACACTTTCACACAGAAGAAGTGGCAGGACTGCGATGTAACACTTTCAAATTTAAAGAAAGTGGCATAAACATATGCTACAGAAAGAAAAAATATTTACATATATGGCAAAAGGCAAAGTCAAGTGAATTTTTATCCTGGCTATGTGTAGCTCTATACTGGTTCTGGCTATAAATTTTTTAATAGGTATGCTACTCTGTCAAGATCAAAAGTTTCTGAGGAATGTGCTGATTTTGAAAACATTTTGTTTTCAAAGTGAATGACAAGATACATGTGCTTTTGAGTTTTGCCACAAAAATACATCTTTGATTTTACACTTTATATATTGAATATAAAAGATTAATATCTGAAATGAAAGGAATTGGATCCAAGGAAATGTCAAGTTTCCCATTCATGGCAGTGAATGGGTGAAGAGTGAGCAAGCTGGTTTCAAATTTCCATGATGCTCAGCCTTGGTAGAAGTCTTCATATTTTTCCAGCTCCTGCAGACCTCCCTTGTTTTTTAGGTCTCCTGGAAAACTTTCATTGGCATAACATGCTGTACACTGCAGGCTCATTTTCAATGCTGAAGGCCTGATGACTGTTCCCAGCGAAAATACTGTGGCTCATCTTGTCAGGGTTTGAGAACACAGTTTTTGGATGGGAGCTTGATCAGATTAAAGCATTAATGTGCCTAATTGCCCCAGCTATTGTGCTTGAAATCTTAGGGCATCAGCTTAGTTTTCTAGGCCTGGCATCTCACTGCTGGTTTACAGCAGGTTATTGTCCTGTACAGTTCTCCTTATCTGCATTTTAATGGGTGTTTATTGCTTGTGGCAAGCAAACAAATAAAACACCTTCTTAGAATTAGAAAAGTGAAATGTAATACATATAAACCAATCAAGGAAGTCCTACAATATGGCAGTGATTAACCCCAGCAGCAGCAAAACAAAGATGTTTGTATGCATTGGAATAAAAAAAAAAAACACAAATAACAAACCCTTTCAACAGTCTTCTTCACAGGTTAGTAACCAAAAATACTAAATATACCATGTGCTAGATAGAGCTGATCATCAACAAGCAAGCAGATATCATTTGCATGAACTCTGAAGTGATTTCACATTGACTGTGCAGCATATGGGTGCATTCCTGAGGTCCTTCGGCGGTACTGTGCCACTGGCTCTTCCTGGAATGCTGTGGTTTTGCAGTCCAGATGTATATGCTGGTGATGGTTTGGGTGTGGTTAGGTTTTTTGTGGTTGCTTTTTTTTTTTTGGTTTTTTTTTTTTTTTGTTTTGTTTTGTTTTTTTTTTAATGAGGGGGTCATGGAAAGCAAAATAAATATAACTTTGCATGTAAAAACATGGGTGGGATATTCTAAATTAGGGTAAGATCATTAAAATAAGAACAACATTTTTATGTTCATTTCTTTTAAATGGCTACCTGAATATTTTCTATCTGAAAATGTAATAAATCAGTTTACCTTGCCGTGATCTAATCAGTCTTTCTTTAATATTTTGATTTCAAGGCATTTAACTTCAGAGCCATTAAAATTGCAAAATATATGGGACTGTCCAGGTTGCCAGTTGCACATGTTATCAAGTAGCACAGTGTTGTTGTTCAAAGGACTGTTGAATGGAAAATTATATTTTTCCTATGGGATGATATATTAGGTAAATCACTTTTTTTTTTTTTTTTTTTTTTTTTTTTTTTTTTTTTTTTTTTTTTTTTTTTTTTTTTTTTTTTTTTTTTTTTTTTTTTTTTTTTTTTTTTTTTTTTTTTTTTTTTTTTTTTTTTAGTTTAAATGACTGAAATATTTGTGCAGTGTAGGTATATTCAAACAAAAAATGGAAAATGAACAGTCTTCAATAGTAACCATGGTCTTAGAGATCACATATTGGTTTCGCAAAGTTTTCGATGTACAACAAAGGAATAAATAAGCCTGCATATAGAGATACCCACACCCCCCACCATACATACATATACATACATATCTATATAAGTTCCTACAGACGGAACATACAGAACTGTAAATCATCCAGAGAAGAACAAAGAAAGTATGATGGCAAATGTTTTTGACGGGAAGTGGTTTTCACATCTTCCCACTCTTGCCAACATTTTGATGCTTTTAAGGTGACTTAGTTTTTCTTAAATGCTTACATCACTAGGCTCCCACTCCGGAGAAGGACCGCATTATCTTTACAAATAAGTGACAAAAGTGCTAATTAGTAAGTTTTGTTGCAATATGAACATGCAGAGGATCAGATACAGTCAGGAAGTTTCGTAGCAAATTTTTAAAAATGCAATTCCCATCAATCTGATTAGGTTATTCCACAAAATAGGCAGCCTACCTACTTTCTGACAATACAATTTGGTGCTCACGAAGAGTTTTTACAGTTGGTTTCTGAAAGCTGGAGCAGTGACTGTAAACAAGTTTCCCTCCTTTTGGGACTTCACTGCTCTCATGCAGCTGTTGTTTTAGCCTCCTGTACAAATAGGTTTGAAAAATAGTCACTTCCTTACATATAACTGTTCATGGCATCTGGAATGACAGGGTGGGCACATTACAGTAAATGGTGTTTAGAAAGAAATGTTCTGAAAACAAAGAAAGCCACATAGGAAAACACTGACAAAACCATATTAAACCATACAAAAATGTGGCTTATCTATTTTGACTATTTGCTTTCTTTATGTTTTTGGATGCTTTCACAGAATGCATGTGCCCCTCACTTCCACGCATACAGTATGTAATTTCAGGATTCTCCAAATGGAAAGAGTAGTCTGTGCATATAATTAGATATGGAATACTTTTAACAGCTGGAGGGATTTCACACTTAGAGTCTAATTTACAAAACTTTAGGCTTGGCACCGTTTCAACACTAGCACTGGAAGTAATAATTTCCCTGGCATTTTTTTGGCTCCTGAAATTATTTATGTCTCTCTATATATCATTTTAAAATCACATAAACAAAAGGAATAGTTCTACCTGGTTAGTGGTAAATTATATACTTTGGATGTGTCAGAAAGAAGTCAGCAAAAAAGTAATCCCACACAAGGCCCATACTTAAAAATTACAGCTGATTTCTCTCCCAGTTTATGAAAGGTCTTGTGGAAGCTTTCTTTGCAACTGAAAGTGTTTCAGACATTTTTTCTGATGCTATAATGGAGTCAATTTGTATGAGATTTACAAAGAAAAAATATTAACAAGTAGCCAGCACATCAAAAACAGTAACTAGGAAAGCAGATTTATCAAGTAGGTGAACCAGATACCATTTCTGAGATGGGATCTAATAGAAATGAGAACAATAATAACAAAAGGAACAGATGATTATATCTATCATTTTCATGTCTTTTATTTACATGAAATTATTGTTTTAACAGCAGAATAAAGTCTCTACAGGCCCTGAATTATCTTGTAAACTGCAATCCCAGCCGTTCCTGTTCTTACAGCTCCTGTGCATGACTTCCTTTCACTTTTGAGGCTCCAGAAACTACAAGGGTCACCTTATCAGACCATGTTAAATAGTAGTGTTCCTCTCAAAGAGAGAGCTCTCACTGAAATAGCATCTTACTGAATTGTGGTAATAATTGTGTAGCATCCCACAATTGTTAGGTCTGTATTAGAAAAAAAATGTATGTTTAGTTTTTAGTAGTTTGTAGATCACTAGTACTGTTAAGAAAAACTAAAGGAAGGCAGTTATTTTGTGATGATACCCAAACCAGTGGGTTTTGAAACATGTGCCATTTCTGGAAAGATATACCATGTAAGGTCCTGACAGTGATGCATACTTAGGTTTTGTATTACATAGATAAATAGGTCCAAAAGTGTTTCTACACAGAGATGGAAACATATACTCTGTTTGCAGCCAGTGAAAGGGGTAAATGTTTGCATATTCTCTGAAGGTTTGCAGAATAGGTCCGTGGCTGCAGACTTCTAGGTTACAGAGCTAGTCTCCTCTTGAAGGCTGTCAATAGGTACCTGAAAGGAGAAACTTCTTGTGTTGTACAATCTCCTGCAGGTATACAGCTGTGCACTCAATACACATCTTGTTGAATTAAGTGACTCAAAGCATGGATTAATGCACTGAATCTGATTTTTTTTCTTTTTTCTTCATTTTCCCCCTGCCTTACACCTCTGGTAACTCACACACTGCTGGCTATTTGGAGAAAGAGGGGCTCACTTGTTCCATCTATTAGTGCCTAGCTTGAAGCCCGTGGGATTCAGGCCTTTACCAAACATGCCAATAAAAGGCATAGACTTGGTGACTCATACACCTACCTCAAGGAAGCAGCATTGCTGGTCATTTAATGTCACACACCAATCACCCTATAGTGAAACCTCTGGCTTCACCAAGCCTAGGTGGGCCACGCATTGGCAGGGAGGTGCTGAGAGGACTGAGATGCCTTCAGCGTGCCCCAGGATGCACATTGCCAGGACTTTGTTTATCCTTTCAAAGAATGCTTTCCTTGAATGTTCAGTCAAAATGAAGACTCGTTAAGCTATTGCATTATGAATAAAATCAATTTTTCATCTAAAGGCACAAGCATATTTCTGCTCTGGAAACAACTCTTCCATCTCTCTGGAAACAACTTTTAAATTTGACAAAACTGAATGACATGATGAAAAAAAAAACCATACCCATACTATCTAATACTCTTCTTTGTACTGCCAAAACATCTACCTCTATCATTAATCATTATGAGGGCTTACCCTAAGTTCCAGTTAGTTACAGCAACAAACAGGGACTGTAAACATTAAATAATACCTCAACTAGACGGGAAGGAAGACATAACGACAAATTCCTCAAACACCTATATGTTTAGTATATTGCATTTATGTTAAGGATTGCATCTTAACACTGTGGCATGTTTCAAAAATAAAAACCAGTTTGGGTAGTCTGAAAATAGTCACTTTTGAATACGTATTGATAGCAGGACAATCTTATTGCCAGGGAACAGTGACTAAAATAAAAAAAAAAAAGATTATTTGGGTAAAATAGATATAGGAATCAGAATTTCAACTCTTTATACCCAGTTCTGCAAAAATTATATATAAAAAAAAAAATTAATGAAGGCATATGGTATGACTCCACGTTTGACATATTTGGATTATTGAAACGTTCATGCATCTGACCCAAAGTCCTATAAGCCCACTAGTCTTTCCCCAGCCTGTGGATCACATGTGTAAAACCAAACACTCAGATAAATCTTTATCACTTCAGGTTTTAAATAGCTACACTTCAGCTCCACACTGTGTCTTACAGCTTTAAGCTCTTTCCATGGGTTTTTCCAGATATCTTCTTAAAAAGACTGTTCTATCAACTCCAACAAGGCTGAAAAGGAACCTCCAAGAGCCGTAATCCTGCTATGCCACATTGAATTTGGTGGATCCCCATACCTGCATTCCCCCTGGCATCTGCCAGCTCCAGGTACCTACCCTGGCCATGCCCCTGTGTACTTGGCATGGAAAATCAGGCCACCCTCTCTCAGTTTTCCCATTGCCCAGCACGGACAACCTCATAAACCTGACTTCTCCCTTTCTGTTTTTATTTTAGCACCTGTGAGGAGGGATGTGAAATACAAGATATTCATGTGCCAAACAAATGATGTCAGCTGTCAATTGTCTCCACTAAGGAGGCAACATCAGGAGCTGGTGAGATCAAATGCCAGGAGGAAGTATGTTTCTAATATTAATAAACACCTGTCTGGTATTACTGTTCCTTCGGGACTTCTCTCAACAAGATAATTAATCACCTAAACCTGGCAAAGCAATCTCCTAAGCCCTATCACAGTACGCATTACAAGGTTAGTCTGAACCTGTTCCAAAACCTGTGCTGGAGACCCTGCAAACTCCAGACATGGGCTTTTGTGTCCAGGAAAGTTGGCATATCATGTCCCTTCCTGAGAGCTGGATTCAGCAGGAAGTCCACCACTGCGTGTGAGGCTCTTGGGGCACAGCTGCCACCCTGCTGGCCACAGCACCTGGGAGGCTGGGCCATGAGACCAGGGAGATACCTGGCACCAGGCACTGGAAGGGTTCATCCTCCCCTTTGCGTGCGTCGTGGTCCAAGCTGGCTGGTGTGCTAAAACACTGGACACACTCCAATTACTTGGAGAAACTCTGTGGGATTACTTTAAACACATCATTTTTGCAGGGTCAGGGCTCTACTTGGACCCCTAGTCTGCATGGTATAAAGAGGTCCCTTTCTTGACCTGTCTGCAGCCTCTGTGCTAACTCAGAGCTGCCAAAACCTGCTGCCCTCCTCTTTTGTCTCACTATGTGGACAAGCCCTGATTTGGTTACATAAATTATACTGGCCCATTGGAAGCAATCCAGCCATTAAACCTCTTGATTCAGAGTTTAAGCCTGAGATCAGAATGAGGCCTAATGCCCATGGAATAGATTTTCCCACATCTGCCAACCGTGGTACACCAACATCTGCTGAGCACCTGGCAAGGGCCATGGTCAGACTCAACCCACAGATTTAGTACCACAATTTCTATACTTTCTTCTCTTCCTCTAGTGGCACCATCAGATATGTATTTCAAAGACAGATTGCCACCTAATTGGACAGCACACACAGCAGCCCAGCTGAAGACAGTAAGTTAGCAAAAGTTAAGTATGTCTGGCTCCCACAGCCAGAACGCAGGACTGGGGCTGCCAGAGGTGCAAAGCCTTGGTCCCAGCTCTGCTGCAAAAGTGTGCATGCCTGAGCTAGGGTGTCTGCACAGAGTGTAAACAGCCTTTTGCCTTTGCCTGATAGGCAGTCATTTTCTCTGAAAAATGGCATGAATAAGCATAAATAGGAGTTGAAATTAGCTAAGAATGTAGGTTAAGATCCAAGGGGAAAACTCCTATTTGTTTCACCAGATCTCAGACTTTATCCGTTATCTCCATGCTGTCTGTCCCTCTCAAATGCTCTGTTAGGCCTTCCTCCTTCAACTGCCCAGAGGAGTAGTACAATAGCACTATGGCAGAATATTTACTGACACAGAATCAGTGTCCTTCATTTCCCTGTGCACACTGAACAATCTTCTGGGCTTCTTTCTGCAGGTTTAAGGCCACAAAAATGAGCTCCCCTTCGTCTGCCATAAAGTAGGCTGCAGCTATTGTAATAAAATAGCTGTGATCTTCAGCAACTGCAATAGAACATTGTCTTGAGATCAATTTCCTTTCACAATAAAGTCTTGACTTTGCCTCAGCATTTACGAAGTGGTGGGAGGCCGTTATCCATTGGAATTATCTCTTTCATATACTATACCATAAAAATATGGCCCTCTATATGCAGTATTATAAACATATTTGTCTGACTGACTGACTTTAACCACCCAAGAAGAGTAATAAGTTCAGTAATCCTCTGGAAATGTGTATCCTGGAGTGTGTTATTTCAGCTAGTACGCAGTGCACTCTCCAAAAGCAAATCACAAAAACAATCAGATTTATGCATTTACAGTCCTTGATTGATACAGCCTTGACATAAATCACAGAGTTAGAAAAATACACTGCTGGATTAGCAAACTGCATTGTAGTAATGGGGCTTGCAACGTTATTTTGCTGAGATGTTTATGATATTAACACAATCAATGGCAGTCTTAAGAAAGCTATTGTTGTTACAGGGTGATATGAGTAGACTGTGCATCTAAATTTTTAGTGTGTGCAAAACAAATGCAGCCAGGTTATAACTTGGAAAGATATCTCGGGACAGATTCTTGGACTGGTGTCTGAGATTGGCCAGCCCAGGGACCTCTTAAATCTCACTTGAAGAAGTATATAGCTTCACAGAAATGGCATAAGATGCAGAGGTTGGTGAAATTCCTAGCAGACTGACTTATGTAACGAGACTCATTTGAAGTTTGGCCATGGTTCATATCACTACATGGTCAACTTGGCATCTGACACATTGTTCATCAGGAAGCATTTCTGCACAGCATTATGTTAGTTCTTCACACTGCAACTCTCATTGCCTACACTACACTATCTTTATTGTATACCAGTGTCTCTACAGAAGTGAGCAATCATCAAGAATGCAGACTGAAGACCTTTCTGGACCCACAATTCAATATAATGATGGCAAACTGGAGTGGGTAAGTTTTCATTAAGGCCATCATACACAGAGAGCAAACATTAACAAATATTTTGACTGATGGAGTTGATATAATCCAAAATACTACTACTACTCTTACTATAATTTATGGCAACCCAAGCAGCAGTTTGTTGTATTAACAATCTTAAGGTGTTAAGAAGATAGCAGGAAGGAGGGTAACAGATGAACTGATTTCAGCGTGTTTGGTAATTACATGATACTAATACTCAAGTTGATCAAAGAAATCAGAAAGCTTATCCTGACCAAGTCACCAAGTGTCCAGTAGTCAGAAGGCTAGTGAATCAGGGGGTTACTATTTTCAATTTTGTCCATTTTATAGGAGGAAAAAAGTAATTGCTGGAAGAAATGATCAAAATAAAAATCACAAGTGAATATTTGGAAGTTGGTAAGTTACATGGGTGAATAGACAGGATTTGATGGCAATCCATCTGAAGCCAGATCATCTAGTTTGAACATAGCCTTTAAAACAGTCCAGATTGTTTGCGGTTCCCGACAAACACCTCCTGTATTTAGGATCAGTCACAGCTTTTGACTCCTAGTTTTGAAAGCAAAGAAATAGTTGTCTGTGTTGCGGGTGAGTTAGACAGAGACTGTATGAGATAAGATTGGCTGTGTTTCCACTATTGTGGACTTCAGCCAAAGAAAGAAAGTTTATCACTGCTAATACAGCATGGGACTTTGAGATGGTCTGTCAGTTGGAGTAGAAGAAATTGTAATGAAAACTCAAAATGCTAAAGGGAGGTAACTAACATGGCCTGACTCTGACAGTGCATGAGCAGGAGTTCTACTGGAGATGGCCTTTTCAAGCCTATGCTAACCTGTTCTTTCCCCACAATTTATGCTTCAGCAGCAGGAAATGGACATTTGAAATTTGAGTTATACAATGTGCTTTCCTCCCTTTCTTTTACTTCTGCCAAAGTACAGAATCTCAAGGAGTGGAAAGGATGTTACCAGTAATGTTTATTACTGAGTCAAATCTCTTGGTATTTGTACACTTCTCGGCCAGCCCCACAGCCAGTAGAAATCAACATAGTTCCCTCGGAGTTGCATTGCTTTGTTCTGCTGCTGATCTAGTTTAAGAAGAACAGGAGAAGAATAAAAATGGAGACTTCTGATTGCCAGGAATGTAAGAAAATCAGAGTTAAAAAGTCCAGGCAAATAGAAAGTGTTGTTTATGAAGTATGTGTGTTTTTTTCAGTACTTGCTTTTTACAGTAGAAGCCCTGCAGGCTACATTGAAGCAGTTGAGAAGCCGCAGCATGGGATCAACTAATCTATTACTCTGTTAGAGGGAGTAGTTCATCAATGGGCTGACAACTATTTTATATTTCAGTCATTCCACTGAATCTGCGTAGAATAGAAAAACTGCAGCCCTCTCTGCTACTTTTAATCCGCTGGCTTTACTACCCTGGTTAGGAAGCTGATGACTGTAACATGTCAGTGTAATAAAAAGTGAGCACTTGCTTCTTGCTAAAAAAGATATCCTTAATAGGATTTGATAGTCTCAACACTTTTGTCTCTGGACAACTTTATTATGTGAAAATGATCTGCCCTGTAATAGGTATGGGCAGCTGAACTGTGCATGCAGAAGATGCTCTGGATGGTGTCTGAACACCACTGATGGAGATGCTTTTCCTTTGTCCTCTGCACACAGATGTGCCTGAGGCTATTTTAAGACAGCAGTTCAGATAAGGATGAAATACAGCTATTTCCCATAATGTAACATAGTCCGAAAGATCCTCCAAAACAGTTTTTAATCTCCCTTTTTATAGAGGCTTGGCCTTTCTGCTTTAAATAGGTTCCATTTGCAGAGTATTTTTATCTTAGTGATAGTCCCCAGAGTAAGTTCAGCTGTCTCAGCAGTATTGTCTCAGGAATTGTGAAGGAGCTTCCAAATTTTGTGGAGACTTAGGCTGTGAGTTCCTCAGAAACACAGGCTCTGGCAGTTTTCCAAAGAGCTACAAACATATTGCATATCTGGCTGCACAATCAGTGATTTCCATGGCTCAGACTGGGCATAGAGGTCTGGATCTCATGATATGGGATGTGATAGCCTCTGAGTTGTCCCTGTATAGGGCAGCAGTGGCCTGGCTGGGGTGTTTAGCATTCCACAGACCCAAAGGGCACTGGAGCATTCTCTGTCCTAAAGAAGGTATGTAAGCAAAGGTGGTGTGCAGGTTGTAATCCCTGTGATACTCATCAGAGACATTGCCCAAGAATTGTGCTAGAATTAAATCTTGTGTGTACACTCTGCTACAAAGTCCTACTTTGTCTGCTGCTACAATACTGAAATGTTTTCTCTGGACCTTTGATGGGAGATATTTCCCATTTTACTCATCACCTTTGAGCCAGCCTGAGGACTGTGGTCAAATATGCCTTAGACCTGGTTGGTACAGTTTACCTGATTTTTTTAGAACTTGAGAAGATACTATTACTGTACAATCACAAGAGGCATCTCTACAAATAACTTGCTATGTCTATGAAATAATGAGTTCCCACTTACCTGTTCATGTAAAGGAAAGATTGCAGATGATAACATACTGCAATTAGTTCTCAGGACTTGACTACCAAGTGCCAATACTTGGCTAGGGGATGGGGGAAGAAAAAGTAAATAAATTAAACAATTGATCTGGAAGACATAAAGTTTAATTGAGGGGCACTGCAGTGACCAGATGTAGGCACTTCACTGCTAGAGGAAGAATAAATTTCAGATAGGCTTTTATTACAAGTGAGACAAATGGCTTTGCTTTCTCAGTTTAACACAAATGCACAAAGCTTGCCTTTGAACCTCAATGCTACCACTCTCTTGGCAGCAATATTAAAGAGGTCCCCTTGTTTTGTTGGATATTAATACCAGGTTGCACTCTGAAATGTGATTTTAAAAATAGAAAGAAAGTTAATTGTTGCTGAGAAATTTTAATTGAGGTTGATTAAAGGAAGCAACAAAATATATTGACTACTAAACTTCACTTCTTGTTTTAAAGTGTGACCTGTAATGGACTCCTCAAAATCATTACGTGGTCCCTTTAAGCATTCCAGGTTTTTCATTTGAAATTCATTAAATGTTTGTGTGTCTGATTTTTGGGGGGGCTTTCTGAAAAGTTTTATAGTCACAGCTGCACTAGTTATGGATAGGTTTATAGTGCCTTGCCCATCAACTGGCCCACATGTCCAGTCCAGTTTGTTTGATACTCTACCTTTCACAAGCATTCAGCAGTTCTGGAGGTGTTCTTATAAAGCTGCCAGTAAATGTACCAGCTGGACTCATTTATGTACACAAGCAGCCTCATTCCGGCTGCCTTACAAAGAGCCACTGGCAGTAAATCTGTGGTCAGTCCATATATGTACTTTAAAATATTTTTTTACACTTCTGAAAAGAAAATAATAAAGTATTGCTAAGCTTTCTAGTAAGTTATATGTGGTCTTCAGAAGAAGTTGAATACTTCATCGTGAAAAAACAACCTTCTGAGAGTTCCTTTTTATTTGCAGTAAATTCTTTATGCTGTGCAATTAAAGCTGTTAGAAAAGTCTGCTCTCTTAGAAGCACACTGATGGATGGCATTTTTGTAGAAATTCATGTGAACAAATTGCTCATTATTTCCTTTTGTGACTGTTGCAGGTGCAACATGAATAAAGGACTTCTTGAAAGCTGCAAACACCTTCTTCACATTGCCCAGGGAGGTTTCGCGGTAAACGGGGCTGGTTTAAAAGGTTCAGATGAATGGCAGAATGAGAAGGTGCAGACAAGTCACCATGCAACTGAAATTTAAATAAAAGATAGCACAAGTGAAAGAACTTCCAAAGAAAGAAAGAAGAAAAATAATAATAATAAACACTTTTTTCATAGTCTCCAGATTTACTTTGAGATACATCTTCAGCATAATGAGAGAAGATGTCAAGAAAGGGTATAATTTCTCCCTGATCACACTGCCCCACCTGCCACCATCATGTTACTCAGAAAATACTCTTTCCTCTCTTTTCACATCCTCTTTCTAGATCTTCTCACAGCTATCCTGTGCTGTGTGTGAATTTCTCAGTGCTGACATCAGTTACCCCAAGGTTTTATTAATGTTTACCAGTAGAGATTCCAGTCAATCCTAGCTGAGAGGCTTCCAGCTGTGAGGGAGTTTGCCTCAGCACTTCTAGTTAGAGAATTTCTTTAGGTTAATCAGAACTTTTAGCCAACCACATGTGTTATTTCTGCAATTCACTGAGATTTTTTTACCAAATTAGTTTTTAAAATAATTCTCTGATAGTGTGTCTGCTGAACACAATTTATAGCTTCAGGGCAACAGTGGACTTTCCTGCTTTGTGTTTTAGCCCAAAAATACTTTATGGCTTCTATGTCTTCTTTAATACCTTACAGACCAGTCTCTGTAGCTTTTCCTATGACATAAGTCATAGGAACATGGAATACACCTGGCATCTTACCAGAATAGTTATCATGGCTGTCTTTTTCTAGCTCTAGTATTGTTGCAGTAGAAAGAGCACTTTTCTTCTCAGACAGTGCATGTTGTCTCCTTCCTCCCTAGCCTAGAATTTATTTTGATGGCTACCACCAATTAGAAACAAGATTGTTACAACCTCTCTTGCAGTGGTACAATACAAAATATAAGAAGCATTAAGTAATGAAACTCAGAATTTCCTAAAGCAATCTAATACTCACTTTGGTTTGGGGATGTATTTTTCACTTTGTTAAAATCTATTTGCTGCAAGCAGCTCTCCTGTGCTCTGGAAGCCCTTTCAATCCTTCAAATTCCATAACAGTTAACAGTTGCAGGGAACAGTCAAAGTACAGTGCTGTTGACCCATACAATCATAAGTCTTTCCTAACTCCATAGCTTGTAAGTCACAAAAATTCATGCTCTAGAAAGCTTGGAGCCAAGTTGACCTGAAGGCACAGAGGCAACCAGCTATATGCTGCCAGCAAGGTGATCTGAGTCAGTGGCTAAGGCCAAGCCTAGAGATACTCCAGCATCTGCACTGATGTTTATGCCTCATGGCTAATACTGTTGCCTTCTGTTCATTGCTTGTATGTCCAGAGGCAAAGTCTTTTCCGCCAAAAGAAAGCAAACTGACTTATTTTAATTTTTTAAATAGCACCAGTAAATCTTTATGAACTCAGATTCTCATTACCTGGTTGCTACAATAAAATGTAGGAGAGGTGACAGAAGGTTGTTTTTCTGTGTCAGTGTTTTATTTCTTCACAGCAAGAGAAATGACTTGGCAACTATTTTCATGGTATGGAGAATTCATAACCTACACATTACAGCCAGATTGTGCCCTGACAATACAAAAACACTTCCAATGTTACTCCTCTCTTATGGTTATTTACTACAGAGAAAATCAATAGGTTGTCATTCTGTCTTGCTTTCTTAAACCAAGCGAGTTTGTTTTCACATTAACATCCTTTTATTTATGCTTGTGCCAAATCAAAAAGATTTAACCTGAGGTGTGGAGCTAGATGTTTCATATCTTCTTATTAATGCCATGTTGTTTATGGACTAGATAGATTATTGTAGAGAATGCAACACAAACTTCATGTGTATAATATTAAGGGGATAAGGTCTAGACAGAGACTGGATGCCTCTAGACTCTTGTCTACTACAGAGATTGATAGAAAAATGAAATCTCTTAGTAAAGCCTTCCTAGAAAACCACATAAGCATTAATGCCTATATTTATGGTGCTAATATTTTAAGCATAGCATAATTCTGTCAGCCATTTAGAATAGCAAATGAGTCAGGGCCTGATGCATGACTCCTACAAGCAAAGTCTCAGGGTTTTGGGAGGAGGTGGGTGTCCTCTTTTTAAAAGAAAACCTGAATCTGCTTATGTCATTATCAGAAAGGTCATCAACTATGCCTAGTACTGGTATCCTATTCCTAGTTTAACTACAAATTTTAAATGTTTATGTGGTGTGCAGATTAGCTGCTGAAGAGCAGCCAGGAGTGGCAGGTGAACATGGTAGGGGATGTTAGCAGTGACTAAATTTTGGAAATGGGATGGCTTTCTTAAAATAGATCAACAACATAAGTCATAGAGAGATTTCAGGAAACTCTAACTCCTACCGTTAGTCAGGGAGGCAGAAACGTCTGTAGGTTCCCAAGGCTGAATCCAGAAAACAGCAAGGTTGTGAGTATTGGAAAAAGTCAGTGGAATAGACTGTCAGTGAGTTTGCACTTTGTTTATATTGCTGTGCTTTATCAGAGTATATGAACATAGTTTGTGTAGATACAGTAAAACACATTGTATTGATTCATGTGCCTCATATTTGAGAGGACAAATGCTGAACAGCCAGAGAAACTATCCTATATTTCACAGAATCACAGAATATGCTGAGTTGGAAGAGGCCCATAAGGATCAGCCAGTCCAATTCCTGGGACTGCACAGGACCATCCCCAAGAGTCACATCATGTGCCTGAGAACACTGTCCAAACTCGTCTTGAACTTTGTCAGGTTTAGTGCTGTGACCACTTCCCTGGGGAGCCTGTTCCAGTGCCCAACCACCCTCTGGGTGAAGAATCTTTTTCTAATATCCAACATAAACTTCACCTGACACAACTTCAGACCGTTCCCTCAGGTCCTGTCACTGGTCACCACAGAGAAAAGATCAGTGCCTGCCCCTCCTCTTCCCCTTATGAGGAAATTGCAGACTGCAATGAGTTCTCCCATCAGTCTCCTCCAGGCTGAACAGACCAAGTGACCCCAGCCACTCCTCATACGGCTTTCCCTCAAGGCCCATCCCCGTCTTCATTGACTTTGTTTGGACACTCTCCAAGAGCTTAATATCTTTCTTATACTGTGATGCCCAAAACTGCATACAAGACTCAAGGTGGAGGCTGCACCAGTGCAGAGCAGAGTGGGACAATCCCCTCCCTCGACCAGTTAGTGATGCTTTCACCTGATGCCCCGTAGGACAGGGTTGGCCCTTCTGGCTGCCAGGGCACTGCTGACTCATATTCCATTTGGCATATACCAGGACCCACAGGTCCCTTTCCCAGCACTGCTTTCCAGCATCTCATTCCCCAGTCTGTACGAACATCCAGGGTTGCCCTATCTGAGGAGCAGAATCCATTAATTTCCCTTGTTGAACTTCACATGGTTGGTGATTGCCCAGTTCTCTAATTGGTCAAGGTCACTCTTCAGGGCCTTCCTGCAACTTAGAGGGTCAGCAGCTCCTCCCAGTTTTGTGTTGTCTGCAAACTTGCTTAGTATCCCTTCCAGTCCTGTGTCCAAGTCATTTATGAAGATGTCAAAGAGCACAGGGCCTAAGATGGAGCCCTGTGAAATCCTGCTAGTGACAGGTCACCAGCCTGATGTTACCCTATTCACTCTTACCCTCTGTGCTTAGCACTTATGGGTTTTGTAGAAGTTTAGACACTGAAAAAAAGGGAAATGTGAACAACCGGAAAAATGCCTTAAGCATGTTCTTATATTTTGGAAATGTTGCAAGAACACAGCAGGAAGCTGCCTGTTCAGAGGCTAGGTTTTAAAAAAGGAAAACTAAAAATATTAACAAAAGCCTAATATGAATAAAAGTACTCCCCTATAAGCTCAATATGAATAGTATGCAAGTGGCAGCTTTCTCTGAGGTAAAAATGACTTTAACTTAAATGTCAGTGTAGTAAAATCTATGGCTGACGTTTTCAAAAGGGGACATCGGTTTGGGGTATCTTCAGAACGTTACCTTGGTACCCAAAATTTATCATTGCAGTGTGTGGCATCCAAAATCAGAAACTGCATTTGAACCTTGTCCTTACTCTTCTTTCAAAAAATTTATTGCAGCATAGGAGCTGTTAGATTGTGGTCCTGTTTGTCATTATTACTGACTTAACATTTCTCTCTGTAGTGGATCTAAGGTTTATTGGTATGACATAACCTGGAAAACATTTTAGCTTTTTTTCTTCTCTTGGCAAGAAAATGCTCCCATTCTGGGATGAAGAGACAACACAAACGAAACTAGACAAGAATAATTACATTTGCTAATCTGAAGTGAGAGATTAATGTTGTACTCCGGAGTAGTTCTTAAAAAATGCAAAGTTTTACTCTATTTTCAGAAGAGCACCTGCAATCTACTGAGGTGTGGAGAGAAGGAAAGGATCAACACTGATTTTCCAGTCTCTTTTATGAAACAAAAGTAATGCTGTCATGTTTTGCGGCTTAACAACTTAAGGATTTGCATGTCACTACATCTTGTCCACTGTCACTTTGTAAAAATGAGAGTACAAGAAAACAAGAGAGGGCTCATTAATTACTGTGTATTCATGGTAGTAAGACATGCCTTTGATTTTAACTTTTTATTTAAAAATGTGAAGCTAACTGTAAGGAAAAGGGATCCTTCTCTCCCTACTGAGCAAGGAAGCAGTGAAAACATTGAGCCAGCTCTCTGTCAAGTATTCATTACTATCAGGGCTAGTCAGTTAGTGAGCCCAGTGGATGGTAAACTGAGACAAGACCAAGGCCAGCCCATGAATGCTTGCACAAGTGCTACTCTTCAGCTTTGTTGTTCAGAATATACACTGGACCTTTTTAATGCAGAGGGTTACCATTCAAAGACACTCCTAGGATGCGGCATTCTCCCCACTTCCCACTTGCAGTTTATGAAAGATGGGCTGTCTGGTGCTCGGCATCATAGAACACACTTCCATCTGACATCTTGCAGTATTGGTGCCTAAATTAAGCGATGAGGCAAGGAGGTCATCACACAATTGTCCATCACTGGCTGTAGGTCCTGAGTGCCCCTAAACCTGGGAAAAGAAACTGCAAAGACAGGACCAGAAAGGCTGACCTCACCCCTAATCAGCTCTCCCAGTACAAGCACAGGTGAATGAATTTACATTTCACAAGACAAAAAAACAAAAACAAAACCAAACCAAACCAAAACAAACCCCTAACATTTCTTTGTCTTAGAACAAAGGTACAGAGGTTAGAAAGAGCAACATGTATTGCTACCGAAACTGTAGCTCAAATCCAGATTCCTGAAAATACAGTTTTTTGATTGGCTTAAACTAATCAAAGCATTTTGCTGCTGGAAAGGGTGTTGCTGCTATTTTGCCTGCCTCTGTCACAGTCTCGATGCAAGTCTGTCTTCGAATTTTACCATGTGAGACGTCTAACTCCAAGCTTGTCTCTGAAGCTTCATAAATTAGATATTTAATCAAAATTACTAATTTTAATGCTTCTTCCCATGAATCACCTACTGTCTTTCATCTAACCTTCAGAAGGCTGATTTACTGAAGGTAAAAACTCAGATGAGACATTACCTAGTAAGAGTAAACAAAATGCACCAGGTACAGTGTAACATTCAACTCAGTTTGAGGTAAATTTTTTATTCACTGTAAAGAAAATGCTCTCTGTTGTCTGGGTTCCAGCTTGAATACGTAAATTACTATATGCTGAAAATTATATTCAGGTCAGAAGGGACCTCTGCTAATCTGGTCTAACCTCCTTCTAAAAGCAGAGCTGTCTTAAAAGTCGTGCTGCTCAGGGCTGTGTTCAGCTCTAAGTATTTCCAAGAACAGAGTCTCCACAGCCTCAGTGGGCACCTGTCCCAGTGCTTGGGTACTCTCATGGTGATATTTATTCTTCCTTTCATCTAAGTGGAATATCCCTTGCTGTAACTTGTGCCTGTTGCCTCTTGACCTTGCAGAGGTGCTCTTCTGAGAAACGTCTGGATCTACCTCCCATGTACAGCCCTTTAGGTAGCTTCAGGCAGCATTTAGAGACCTGAGGCTTCTCCAGGCTAGACTGACTTGGGTCCTTACCCCTTCCTCACACACACTGTGTGTCACAATCCACCACCCACACACTAGCCCCACCTTGTGCAAACATATGAAAAGAGTCAGATGGTTCATTGTTAGTTCTTGAATGACACTTCTCACAGAAGTAGACAAAATAGCCTTGGATGTAGGTTGGGCACTGCCAGACAGAGGGTTGTGATAACGTACAGGAAGAGTGTGCTCCAGAATTTGTTATCTCAGTTCTCTTGTCCTGTGCCAACATGATGCCTGTGCCCTTTGCTGTTGTTATCCCTTCCTACAGCACCTCACAACATCAAAACAGATTTTTGCATGTGCTCATGGAAGAAGCCTTTTTTGATAAATATGTGGTGCGTTGTGGCAGCTACCAGTGCGAATTTGGTCAGAATGGGACACAATAGACACAGAACTGCTGGCAGGTCTAAAGTTTTGTGAACAAGCAGGAACCTCCTGGTCTCCAGTCTATAACCTCATTTAACCTCACTGGAACATAAAATATTATAGAACTGGAAAATTCTGAACATCCTCATAAGTGTTTTACCTTCAACCTGTTGGTGGGTCTGATCTTTTAAATAAGACCAGGTGTGCCTTATATGAGGAGCTAATATGATAACTAAGCAAATTTTCAGCACAAGGGTGCAAATACCTCTTTCATTGTTCCTTCCAAGACTTCCTCACTGTACAAGAGACATTCAACATCAGTGTTTCAGGGGGTTCACTGTTAACAATCATGGCTGTGGATAAAAGACGGCTTGGCAAGTGATCCTCTGTCACCCACTGTCGTGTCATATCCAGTATCTTACATTAAGGAGGCTTTAGGGGAAATAATAATAATTTTGAGGGGAAAAAAATCAGTAGAAGTGGAGGTTTGGCAAAAATAAATGTTTTATCAGGAACAACCCTTGCCAAACATAACATTTTCTCAGGAGCCAATCTTGGCAAAATAAATGTTTTATCAGAAGCAGAAGTTTGGAAAAAGTAACATTTTATCAGACGTGGAGACTTAAAGGAAAATGCCTTTTTATCAGGCATGAGGACCATGACAATTAAGGAGAAAAGTTTGCTAAAAGTGGACTTTTACCAGGAGTTTGGCATGAGGAAAGTAGTGTTGCATGAAGGGCAGGAACTTTCCAGAAATAATAGGTTTTTAGCAGGAGGAGATGGACACAAATAACACTTTAACAAAAAGAAGGGAGGAGATATGGATTTGGTGAAAGTTGTATGTTAGCAACTTCTATCTTCCAGTACGGGAAGCTTTGCTCCTGGAAAAATATTATTTGCACACTGAGTACTTGCCTTAGCTAAAATGCTAGTTTTGACAAGCTGTGCTGCTGCTAAAATGTTATTTTTGGCTCTTACACCTCTTAAAAGATGTTTTTTAGAAAGCTCTCTTCAGAGAGATGTGCAAATTGACTATAATACCCGCAGCTGAGCCAGGTACCTCTGTGAGCCAGCTTTTCGTCTGTTTATTAGTTCTTCATGGCTTCCCTTCTGCTTTTCGCTTTATGGTGATGATGTTGATGCACAGCACTTTGGATCCTGAAACACTGCTCTGCTTCCAAATGTAGGCCTCCTCATCATTTTGTTTCCCTCGGCTGCTCACTGACTCAGAGTGGTTGACTCCTCTCCAAGTGCATGTTATGCATCCTTTCCCAGCAGAGTTTTCTCCCCACACCTGGAAGGCTGCTTATGCTTAGTTTATAACTCCTCTGGTCAGCTTTTCACACTGCTGGGCCCGAGATGTCCCTGAATGCAATGAAGGACCCAGTGGCAAAAGCCAACTGAAGAGGTCTTTACCATGTCTTTGGTGGTAAGAGGCCGATCACAAGAGACTGAATCTTTTGCAAAGTGAACCCTCACAGAAAAGGGCATGAGAGAGAAAGGAAATAACAGGTTAAGTCACTTAATACAGCTCCGTATCTTATCACATCTCAGAATCATGCTGTTTAATACATTTATCTGCTTCTCAGAGTAGTTTTAGGCAAGGACCCAAGTCAAGAGTTTTCCATATGTATTATCTGTGGGTGTCACCACTGTGAATGAACTGGGACCATGTATGCATGTAGCTACTTAAAAATTTGTTGTTTAAATGTAAAAGAGGAGATGGAGAACATCAATCACTACAGACAGATGGATGGGATTCTTCATGGACCTTGCCGTAATTTGCAGGATCAGAATTACTCAGTGTTTATTTATGATGTTACTGACCACCAGTGGGAAGTCATAAGAAAGGCTGACTCAATAGCTATTTTTAAAAAAGGTGGCAGGTGAGAGCTGGTTGGCCAGTCTTGTCCAACCTTCCAGGTACTATAAGACACATTCAGCAGGAGTGAAATAGCTGGCTTTTTTGAGAAGGGATGCTCTGAAACTGACTTCAACTTGAGCTCTTCTTTTAAGACTGTAAGAGAAACCATCCTGTAAAGAACTGATGAATGAAAACAGACAAGCATGTGTGATGCCATATATTAAGTACTTTAGCTGAAAACAAGTTATGGGACATGGAAAGCACATGAAAAAACTCACAGATAAGACCAAGAGGACTGTAGTTTTATTACTGTCATAAGGAAGAATGTCCTCCAGGGTTTAAAAATTTTCTGAGTGCACACTGACCTTTAATCCAGGTCTCAGTGAAGCATTTCCTCATGAGTATTTTAAGTTAATGTTGCTTCACTGGAGTGGTTGCTATTCATTGTAGCCGAAGTCACTGTGCTGTGATTGACCTATTACTTGTGCTGTGTTCATTGATAGTTGAGTTACTGATGATTTGTCATTGTATCCCCTAATAAAGTATTTTGCATTTTTATACCTTGACTCTACATGTGAGAGATTTGGGACTGCCTTTTAATGGCAAGAGACTTGGGTAATATTCAGTTTTTCCATGGCTATGAAGGCTTTTAGTAGAAACCATAGATATCTGAATCCTTCCTTTTTGGCTACCAAAACAACTGGCATAGACATTATCCGTGAACCACAGTAAGGTGGGTAATGTCTCCTCTTGGAACTAAGTAGTTTGGTACTAACCTGGGGGGTTGATGGGGTATTGATTGACAAGAAAGGGTTCAGGAAAACTACATTTCGGCCTCCAACTACTGCATTTCACCTCAGGTTCAAACGAATCTCATATGCCAAAGAAACTCTTATCTGAATCCACTGACTAAATTTTGTTTTCAACTTGAAACTCTAGGGAACCAGTTTCATGGAAATCTATTTGTATATGGCTTTAACCAGAAGCAGTAAATGCTTTCCAGTTCACTGGACATTTTGCCCAGGTGATGATAACTCAGATTTACAGCTGTGACATTTCTGCATGTTTGACCCTGCCAGAAAGATTGTCTTGGCTCTCCTGGACACCTCATTCATGCCTTATAACTCTCACAAAGCAGAGTCTTCCCTTAAGGGCTCACCCACAGAGCTGGGGTGTTTTCTGAGAATCATACAGGTACAGGTTATCCCTGAAGTAAAGCGCCCTGCCAATTTCATCCTCCCAGCTAGGGTATCTTTAGAGTGCACACTGTTCCCACTCCCTTGCTCTTCTCATAGCGGCGCTTACTCTGCGCTTCCCTTAAACAGGCAAGAGAGCAACAGGTGCAGCATCAAATATCCAGGGCATCCTGAATGTTTTCGGCTATTTTTCTCAGTTATTATAAAATACTTATTAAGAACTTCACACTGTTGTTGTTTTTTTAATTCGATTTCCAAAAGATAATTTTTAGTATGGTGAGTGATCTAGCCTTGTGCACTTATTGAGAGAGGCTAGGGCTATTTGTTTCAGGTTACACAAATACTTTGCTTGAGCAGAACCAAAGCAATGTTTCAGTTTGGGTCCTGAATGAAAAAAAAAATCTCTTCTACACATAAACCTAGTCCCAGTGATCAAGTAGTTTCTGTCAGAAATTGTTTGCAGGGCTTTTTCCTTGTGTAGAATCTTTCTGTGCATCCCCAGCTGCAGTTCTATCGTAGTCTTCCAGGAAAACACTGTGACAGAAGAACTCACAAGACCTTAGACCTCCCACAAATGACTCTCAGCCCAATGCCATGTGTTTGTTATAGTAAGCTATGTCATTGACCTCAGGGGAACATGGTCTTGGCTCCTGGCTATTAAAATTACTACTGATCTCTGTCTAAATAGCTGCTGCATTTACAGATAGGCAGAAGATTTTCAAAGCTGTAGAACAACTGGAGGGAGAACTCATAGAAACATGTAAAGAAAAACTGCAATTTCTTTTTTTGACAACAGGAACAGATTAAAGTTCAGCCTTCCCCTCATATCCTGTATTTCTCAAACTCTTAATATTGTGATAGCCTGCAATGCAAACATTACATTCAGTTCTCTTCCCCTCCCTCATTTAGGCTTTTTTTGTCTTCCTGAAGAAAACCACAACACAAGTAACATTCATGCCTTATTTTCTCTACCTACACTTCTATACCCAAAGATAATTATAATGATACATTTAAACAGCTGACAGAGATCTTTAAGTCCAGCCTGTAGCTTCAGAGATCTTGCTTCTCCCTCTTTTGTAAATGCTACATTATTTCTGGAGGCTTGGGGGGAGAGAGGGGAAGGTTGTTTTTTTTTTTTTTTTCCGTATTTGTTTGTTCATTCATTTGTTGGGATTCAAGCAGTTTTCAGGCTTAATGGACTTGACTGTTGCACAGTATTTCTGAGATAACCATAGCTTGCTTTTTAGTAGAAAACACAGATCTGAGCAATACATGTGGATAAATACATTTTTTGCTGCGGAAAGCTCAGGCTGTGGAACCACTGGATGGTGTTTTCCCTCAAGCCCACTGCACGCAGCAGGGCTCAGTGCTCCCGCTCCACAGTCCCACATCTCCATCCTGTGTGGCAGTCCTGCCGCACTGGTTACAGAAATGATGGCATTTTTCCCTTCTCCTTTGAATTTGCCTTTCTTTGGGGCTTTAAGTGAGACCATTAGTGTTATTGAACTTAGCATTTGGCAGTTTATATATGATAAAAGGGTTATTACACAGTGATCCCTGTATGTTTAGGTCAGCTGTGGCAATCAATCAATGGACACTTTGCCTTTGACAGCACATGCTTCCATAAAAAAAATTCTCTGGCAGAGTCCTGTTAGCTAGTAATGACAGAGTAACCTCTGTCCAGTAATATACTTGATAAATTTTGCATGTGCTGTTGACTGACAGAAGCTCTGGCTTCCTGTCTGACCAGCATACACAGGCCTCAAATAGCACAGAAACCCCTTTCTTCTCTCCAAAAGGAGCGCCTAAGATCCATGTGGGTAGAGTTAGATCTGCCTCTGAGTGGGGAATAAAACAATGCTGCACAAGGGAGAGATGCTTTTATGTCTTTACAAAGCTTAACTTGCTCTTTCCCCTTGCCTTGCCTTTCCCTGTCATTCACAATTACCCAAGACTTGCTGGCTTTGCGCGTTTGGCCGTGCAGAACACCCTCCTGTGTGAGTGGTCCAGGCTGCAGGGGTAAGTCTCTACAGTCCCTGTCTTTGGGATCTGGCTGCACGGCTGCCCTTTGTTTAGTCTGGGTGGAGGCGGTAATTGCCTGCAGCTGCAGCTCCTGCTTCCTCGCTTGCCTTGGATAGCTCTGAGGATGCAGCCGCAAGGGGCCTGTAGAGGCATCCCAGGGTTTCCTAGCATGCTGATGCTCACCAGGGTGTTGGTATGATCCAGCAGTGAACATCCAGCCTGAGTGGCTGGGGCTGCCCTGGCAAGCCCAGCTTGCTACTGCTGTCAACACAGGTAGCTTAATTGTGCATGGCCATGGCAAAGGCTCCTTTATGATACAGACCTCCATTGACATCTGTCACACTGCTGGGTAAAAAATTCTTCTGGGTTCTTGCCTTGCAATACCTTGATTGTGTGGAAAGAAGCACAAGGAGATTTCTAGCTAGCCACTTCACAGGTGTCTTCTCACCATCATGAGGGCTTTAATCCTTCCTCTATCATCTGCTACTTCAATACCGGTTTGCATTTCACCATAGATGCTGATGGCTGTTTTTAGCGGCTTATGAAAAACTAAATCTCCATGTAAGCAAGCAGAGCTCACCTGAAGGAAGGAGGCTTGAAACCATTTACCACCTCACTAATAACATATATCTGTTTATTTGGAGAGGATGGATTTTCATCATTTGCTTCCATGAGGGCACAATCTGATTACAGGGGATTAAGCTGAAAACCATCTGAACCTTAAATGCAGCCATACATAAAGACCATCAAGTGATTGTGTGATCCCAGCTCATGCCCTTGGCTGTGTAAGGCAGACCTGTGAGGGAGAATCTCACAGCAGCACCCCACTGTCACTTATCATATGGACTAATAGGAGTGTAATTTAAAGGGATTCCAATGCTCACTTGTCAACAGGTGTTCTGTAGGATATACAAATCAAAACAATCTTGTTTATGGAAGATGTTATTTAAAACCAACATGTAGGCTGCAATAGTGACACAGTTTCTCAGCAATTGCAACATCACTCAGTGAAAGCTGGCCAGAATGAGAAAATATAAACCTAGACCACAACTGCATGTGTAGTCATGCGTTCAAATCATTGCATTTAGAAAAGACAGCATTTTCTGTCTTTAAAATGCTCTCTAAACATAGACTAAAAGACTATCTAAATATGAGTTTTCTATGTCTGTATTTTTGATTTGTTATGAATATACTTCAGGCTTCCAAAAGCAGAATATAAAATGATGACACACACAGTTAAATAATACTCATCATCCATCTGCCATTCATTTGGCAAAAGACCACTAGACAACTTATGGTATAATAAATCTTCAAAATACACTTCTGCTTTCTTTCTCTCCAACCTAAACTTGGAAACCATATCAGAGAAGTGGTATGGGGAGATTTTAATTATGAACTGAAAAGAATATGCCCACAATTAATCAGCATAATGAAAAGTGCTAAACTTTGTAAGTATAAGCAATATAGCAATTCAAACCAGCCTTAAAACTTCTGGGACAAAGAAGATTTAAAGATGAATGTTTCTTCTGGTTGGATACAGTAATCTTGATGAGATCAGTTTATATGGTGAAGCGTGTGGTTGAACAGAAATAGTGCTTCATTTATTCACAATGGAAGTATCATTTTCAGCCAGGAAATTTTAAAATTATAATTTCAAAAATATGTGTTTGAGAAATACATTCATAGTCAGGTCAGAAGTAATTTCTAATGGAGACAGATCTTCTGAAAAGACCCCTTTCAATCATGTAAAATGTTCAGTGTGTACATATGATGATTAATTAGGTACATTCCATCTGTCTATTCATTTCATGGAGCTTGAAATGGTGTGGAATGATTGTTGTAGGTGAACTTAAACTTTCCCTTAAAATATATCCTTGGGGATAAAATTCTGTTTTTTCTGAAATGAATATAAGCAGCATGAATATTCTGTCCCTTGTAATTAAACATTTACTGCTGAGTATGTGTCTATTCTGTCTCCTACTGCATTTAAAATCTTACAAAAGAAATTCAGTTCCCTACCAAGGTATCCTCTGCTCAAAACAGTCTTAAGCAACATTTTGAGAGAGTTATAAACTGTTCTTCCCCATCTTCAGTCTGCAAATGTGGTTGGAATACAGTTTTAAGTGGGATGAAGGATTAAACAAGCAAAAAATAATGAAAAGTCAAAATATACACACTGTGCAAAAGCATAGTCAAATACATTTTACCTTGTATAAACTTCATCTAGTCTACGTGGGTTTTAACATATTTCCATGACTTTAAATAAGAAAACATCTTAAAGCACAGCCCATGGGAAACCCAAGCTTGATTAGTTTTACCTTTTACTACAGCCTGCAGAGTGTAAAACACAGCACATCAGAATTGAATTTGTCATCTCCAGACCTCACAAGAATTTTAGGAACTAAATGGTTAGGAAGCATCCCGGTACTTCTTTTTTCCTTAATCACAGTAGAAGTTTCAATTTAAACATTCGGGAAATCTCCCTATTTAAAGCAATCAACTCGTTCCTAACAGGGTCTGGCTTTACTGTGTTTCATTTTTTGGCATCATGCAAAACTTGATTGGTTACAGCCAGTGTGTGAACAGGTCCTCTTCCTCCCCCTTCTCCATAGAAATTGTAAAATATCCCCATATCTTTGGTATATCATTAACAACCCTACTCATCCTAGTATGTGTGCAAACTAATGGGATATTAGTGCAAAACCTCAGTGGAAAATGTACATAGTAACCAATACAGCCAAGAAAAATCTCGTTGCCAAATATCTCTCCTACATCTTTCAGCTGCAAAACGTAGAATCCATTTTTTTGTCCTCTTACTTAACTTTGCTGATGGTTATTTTGAGTGTGCCTCTTCTTATCTGGTTAGTTGTACACCCAGAACACTTTTTAAGATTGCAGCCTACTCTGGAAGAAAGAAGAAAGCTCTCACCTTCCTTTCTTCTTTGAGCTGTGGTGTTGGCATTCACAGAAATTAGGTTGCAGACTCGGAAAAAGAGCCTCTGGTGATCCCTGAGGTTGGCTATCAGGTCTAACATTTTCAGATAAGCACTGATGACTGACCACAAAATAAGATGTAACTCCCACCTGAAGGCAGTTGGTAGGTTGGGCCGTAAGTACATTATGCCATTTTCATGCTTACGTCAGCTGATATAGTATCTATGAAATCTCACATGGACACCATAAAATTTTAGGAATCCAGAGAGACTATGCCTCAGACCAGTCTCCTCCGATTCTGAAGTGCACTTACAAGACCCAAGTCTATGTATGTGAGGCCATCTTAGCTCTGGTGAGCTCAGGCCAGAGGAGCTCACTCTTAGGGTTGGGGAAGGACGTCCTAAACCAGATAGGTTTGAATAACACCAAGCAGTAAAACAAGTTTGAGCTATCTTTATGGTATATTTTACCACAGGACAGGGCTGAGGTAATGCTACTACACACAGCTATTCCAAAACTGGAAGTCAGGTTGCCCACTAACTTTTGGTGCAGTTCTTTGGAGGGGCAAATTCAATACCTCAGGTGGGAAACCACTGAGCTGTGGGCAAACAAACTATTTTTCTTCCATTTTTCTTCTTTCCTTCATGATGCTTTTACTTTTAACAAGAATTAATAAGGATTTTTATTATTTTTTTTTTTTAATTGTCATCCAACATCCACCCTGTGTCTCTTTTTCAACAAGTTGCTGAATACCGAGGAGAGCCAGGGAGCGATAAGCAGACAGCGATGCTGCTTGCAGTGACCATTATGATGCTTATGTGCCACTTCTTCCTTGCTGAGTTTTACTCAGGAGGCAACCAGGTTCAGGCAACTTTTTGTGTCAAAATATGTGGAGGTTTTTTCACTCATTTTAGTCTGTTTTAATGTGGTTTCCCCAAAGCTGTCTAGATAGTTGGGAAGGTAGTCTTGGGAGGGAGGAAAGGTGCTGGGGAATAGGTTAGGGTAGAAGTGTGTTAGTTATCTGAAGAACAGCGTTTCAATGTTATACAACTAACACTATGTAGAAGATGTGATATTAAGTGCTTAGTGTGTATATATTTTCAGATCCATATGCAGTTTCTAGTATTTGCAAAGTCTATAAAAATTGACTTGTGTCATATTCATCTGTGAGCATGATTACA
Source organism: Empidonax traillii (assembly GCF_003031625.1). Classification (NCBI taxonomy): domain Eukaryota; kingdom Metazoa; phylum Chordata; class Aves; order Passeriformes; family Tyrannidae; genus Empidonax; species Empidonax traillii. The sequence continues at coordinate 160,255 of NW_020955824.1, read as the reverse complement.
TCAGAAAGCTTAATGGGTAATAATGCTGAAATGCCTATCAGAAAGAAATTACTCCCTTTTCCTAAACATTTATGAGCACTTTTGAGACCAAATTTACTCCAGTAAGTTGTTGCAGCTTGCTTGGGCTGTGAAAAGCAGGCTTCCTGTTTCCTGCAGTCATGTCCAAGCGGGAAGGGAAGGGATAGCATCTGTTTTCCTTATGAAGGATCGTCCATTATGGCCTAGAGAAGAGAAAACTGAGCGGTGATCTTATCAATAAAAATATCTTAAGGACAGATGTCAAGAGGATGGGGCCAGACTCTTTTCAGTGGTGACCAGTGACAGGACAAGGAAAAACAAACACAAACTGAAATGCAGAAAGTTTCTTGCAAATATGTGGAAAAATTTATTTACTGTGAGGGTGACAGAACTCTGGAGTATGCTTCCCAGAGAGGTTGTAGAGTCTCCTTCTCTGGAGACATTCAAAACCTGCCCGGTCATGATCCTGTACAACGCACTCCAAGAGAGCCTGATTTAGCAATGAGGTTGGATCACCAGAGATCCCTTCCAATCCCAAACATTCTGTGAAATAACACATTCAATGATGTTAGGCTGATTAACATGAAGTGTAAATCTGACCAATTGCATTTTGGCTGTGGTGCACTCAGATAAGACATCTTACATGTTAGAGGGCTGGGGAATCACCAAGCATATGAAGGTTAAGAAAGACAAGTGCCAGATTCTGCACTTGGGATGAGGCAACTTGGATGTAGGTACAGACTGAAGAAATAGACACTGGAAAGCACAGCCGTGGAAAACGACCTGGGGGTCCTAGTCAAGGCTAGGTTGAATATGAGTCAGCAGTGCCCTGGCAGTCAGGGGGGCCAACCATGTCCTGGGGGGCATCAGACACAGCATCATCAACTGGTAAAAATTGGGGATTATCCTGCTCTGCTCTGCACTGGTGCAGCCTCACCTTGAGTCCTGGCTGCAGTTTTGGGCACAACACTATAAGAAAGATATTAAGATATTAGAGAGCTTCCAAAGGAGGAAAACAAAGATGGGGCCTTGAGTGGATGCCATAAGAGGAGTGGCTGAGGTCACTTGGTCTGTTCAACCTGGAGGAGGCTGATGGGAGATCTCATTTCAGTCTACAACTTCCTCGTGAGGGGAAGAGGAGGGGCAGACACTGATTTCTTCTCTGTGGTGACCAGTGACAGGACCCAAAGGAATGACCTGAAGTTGTGTCAGGTGAAGTTTAGGTTGGATATTAGAAAAAGGTTTTTCGCCCAGGAGGTTGTTGGGCACTGGAAAAGGCTCCCCAGGGAAATGGTCACAGCACCAAGCCTGACAGAGATCAAGAAGCATTTTGACAATGCTCTCAGGCATATGGTGTGATTCTTGAGGTGGTCCTATGCAGGACCAGGGGTTGGACTTGCTGATCCTTGTGGGTGCCTTCCAACTCAGGAGATTCTATGATTCTGTGTTATGCCTGTCAGTTTCCTTCAAGTGCTTAACAAATGCCACTAAAGCTGAAAAAAAGAGACATCTTGACCAGTGTCACTAATTTACCAGCTAAGTGCAAACTTTTCTTTTAATAGTCATGAATGGGGAGTAAGAAGCAGGGCCCAATAGTAGATGGCTATACAACCTGAGCAAAGATGTCTAGAGCTACACAGTGCTTCTAGTAGCTTGCTAAAGTTCATTTAATTTTCCTATTAAAACTTGATTGAATGTTGAATGGAGTCAATAGAAATATTTATTAATTAACTTGAGTGTATTGAGACTCTTATAAGAATAATGAAGGAGGCCATCTCCATTGGAAATCCATCACAGGGCTACTGATGGAGAAAGCCTGCTCACTTCCATGCTCGTGTTTGTCTCTGGAGGTAAGCTACATACTAAACATCTTGGCAGAATTTATATGAAAATTTTGTCCAGAGGTAGAGTCATGCCTACCAAAATGGAAGTAATATCATATATCCTAAGTCCTCTCATACTTCTGGAGTGGAGATGAACCTCCTACTTTATGACTCTGTTGACAAGGGTTGCATATGAAGTCCAAAATCAAACATAAGATGAATTTAGGTTCCCATTGCTTGCTATTCTTTATTCTGGATCAGCAGTTTTTGGCATTTTGTCTTGTATAGGTAATCATGTCAAATTAAAAGATGTGAATCTGATAGAATAAAAACAAATGTAAGCAGAGGTTATAGACAGAATATGCAAAGTACTAGGAATTAAACCTTTATGGAATTCAGGTTTACAGTGTGGTGTTTCTATGAAGCAATATATCCAAATTAAATAATTTGAACTTTAGAAAAAGCAAACTTGAGTCTTAATAAAAGGTAAAAACCCCTTACATTGTAAAGACAGAAATCTCTCAACACAAAGCCTTATGGAGTCAAATTTCAGTGCTTTCAATAATTATTAAATAAATATGTATTGAAGTCTTTGTAATCAAGGGGCTTTTTTTATTGGCACAACTGGGGAAAAAAATTGGCCCACTGAACAACTAATGTTAATGAACATCTATCCAGACAATTTCAAGCTAAAAGAAAGGTTTGAGATACAAAATTTTACAGTGTTTAATACATAAGAAGATTTATAGGTCCAAACTTCCAGCTCAGATATTCCATTTGGATTCTAGAACAATATCAAGAAATTTATTGCCAATACCCCAAATTTCAGAGAATATTGTTCTTAAAGACGTACAGAGAATAGTAAATCATATTTCTAAATTATTTTGTCATATTCTTTGCTGTACTGAAAAAGTTGTTTCACATGTTAAATAAGCAACTGTCAAGACACCATACAGAACAACTGTAATCTACAATAATCCAGAAATGAATGACCAAGTACAGAGAAAGGTGCAAAAGGGTTAACACAGGAAAGAGGTATGTTAAAATGATCACAACAGAACTGAATCATGTTATGTGATTGGAAGGCCTCCTGTAATATCTTTAGATATTTTTTGCCTTTTTTAGGTTTCCTTAAATATATATATATATATAAATAAACTGCTTTTTGTTAGTTATGTAGCAAACATAATTAAAATAAAAATACAAAAATCCACTTTAAACACAGAATAGACTAAAATAGTTTAATCAATCATTTTTGTAGTTTTACTTTAAGCCTTTAGAATAACAGCAGTTTTTCTTTCTGTACATGGTTGACTGTGTATTTGCTTGCTAAGACAAGAGACTAGAAGTTCTTCTTAAGTAATAGACTTGACTACCTGTGGAATTTATTTCTCAGAGTATTATATCCCTCCTAGAATTAAATAAAAAACACCAACTGACCACCTAAAGAAAAAGCACCCCAAACCAACATAATATATGTTCAGTTTTTTCTTTTTTTTTTTTTTTTTTTTTTTTTTTTTTTTTTTTTTTTTTTTTTTTTTTTTTTTTTTTTTTTTTTTTTTTTTTTTTTTTTTTTTTTTTTTTTTTTTTTTTTTTTTTTTTTTTTTTTTTTTTTTTTTTTTTTTTTCCCTCCCAGATCTGTTTTTTCTTTAGTTTCAGCCTGCTGTGGTGCATTTAAAGCAATTTTCATAGACCTTGTTCAAGTGAGTTGACCTTGTGGAATTTCCCACTGACTTCAGCTTGTAGCACTCAACACCTCCAAAATGCAGGCTTGAGGATCTCGCCTGAAGTAAGCCATCCTCAACAGTCAAGCATGCAAACTGCCTTGTTTAACAACAAAGACTTTTAAACAGATTAAGTTAAAGAGAAGAATCATCATCAGTGAGCGAGTGTCCCAATTCCCTTCAGTGCCAGCAACAATAAAAGAAGTCCTGAAATCCCGGGATGCCGTAAGTGAAGGATTTCTGTAAGGAGCTATGGAGCTTCTTACTAGGAACACCGTAAGAAACAAAGAAAATGGGAGGTAGACAGGCTTGTGAAGTCAAGGCTGGGGTGGGTACTGCTTTGGTCTAGAGGACAAACCCAGAAATGGCTTTGCCCTGAGCCTCTGGGGATGGCAATTCCTCAAAGACTGAGCTTCCTTATGGGTGTCTTTTCTGCCGCTGCATTGGCCATGAGTTCTAAGCTGTGCAGTTTACACTATACCTTGAACTCAGGAAACAAATAATCCAAAAGATGGGGGCACTTGAAAAATTTAGGTCATATTTCTCTGAGCACCACCTTCGCCCAAGAGGTCCATGTAGTAATAATTCACTTTGTAGTAAGACAATCTTTATTAAGGTCAAAATAACACTGGAAAAATATATAAATCATTCTCATACTGAAGAATGATGTCAAGCAGGGGAATAAATATAAACCAACACATAAATTACAATCACAATATGTGTATAAAATCAGCAATTCGGTGTGATTTATGAGTACAGCCTGTGATCCTGTGATTCAAGATGCTGGTAGGTCCAAGAAGCACATATAATTATAATAAAGCCAGGTTTTCCAGAGTGACCTATTTGAAGAACATATGTTATTATTAGGTTGCTAGTGCATTCGCTGGATGTATATCAGTCTCTTCACTGTAGGCACTGCCTGTGGCAGTCCTGGACTTGATAAAACTTGACCTTATCAGAGTGTCAGCAGTCCCACCTGCAGTCTTCATTTATTATTTGTATGTTTGGGGGTTTTGACCAAGACAACTCCCAAGGCTGGTTGTATGGGGGTTATGACCATCTTCTGTCCCTTCCCATGGTTGAGGGGTTTGGAACTAAATGATTTTTAAGGTCCCTTACAGCAGAAACCAATCTATGATTCTATGATTCTATGATTCTAGGGTTCTATGTTATATTTGAGAATGGCTTTGGGAAAGACCTGTGGCAACAGGCATCCAAAGGCAATGGTGCAAATTATTCCTAGAAGGCTTTCTTGCAGCAGGACATAAATACTCAGCAAGGACTAGAGTTTAGACTGTTCTGACAACCCATTTCTCTAGGATGAACATTTTTGGCTTGCCAGTGTCATGAAGTTTAGGCAGGGGTTGTGCAAAATTGGGGGCTGTATGGGCATCTCTTTGTGTCTCATTTTTATGGGTGGAGTTTGCATAACAACCCAAATACACATCAGTGAGAGGTATGAGGATGATGTGCAATTTAGCTATCATTGGCCTCAATCTCATCTATACTAAAAATGTTTTAAATTGCTTCGAATTCTTACCCAGTGACTGCAAGTGAATTCTGTGTACAGTCCAGGGGATCAGTCATGTCATCAGTGTCACGCACAGGCTAAATGAGACAAGGGAGCCTGCAACAACATCCAGGTAGAGATGAAGAGAGGGAAACTCTTGGACTTGTCCTGGTGATTCCCAATAAATTCAGTGATTCAAACTGGGAAAGAAAGAAACTAGGAGGGACAGCTGGTATTACTACTTTCTTTATTCTCCCATGTATCTGGAGCTATGTTATTGTCTTCATGTGTTATGGTGAATGAACTCAGCAAATGACTTATGTCATGCCTCAATTAGTGCTTCTAAAGGAGGCTAATTTAATTACATTACAAGACAAAGACATAAAGGGGACACCATCCCACTCTAATTCAGAACAGTTATGACTTTCATTAGTAAATTTTAGAATAGTTTACAGTTCTATGCTTTCATTTGGAAGTGCTGGACAATGTCCAAAGTAAATTATAAATACTATTTTCTCATCCAAATAGATCCTCATCTCAGCTTCCAACTGTTTATCAAAAGATCCTATCATTTCCTATAAAAAAAAATTTTAAGGTCTTAGGTGTAGAAAATATTCTTGCCCCTCCCCACATCCCCATAATACTCTCACTGCTCTATGGCTTGTTTCACTGCTCTCCCAGAATTAGGAGGGCTCTAAGCAGGGCAGGGCAAACTGCAGCGGCTTGACTTTGGAAGATTTGATAAGTGACCTATAGGCTTCATCTGCTCTGTTTTGATCCTTTTAATTTTGTTAGAGGCTGTAGTGGATCTCTGTCTTATTATTTCAGGAAAAAGAATTTGTGGGGTTTTTTTCCCTGCAAAGTTTTGTCAGTGAAATGTGTGAAAACAGAGTGAATGAAGCTGTAGATTGAGCAAACTGATAAAGAAAACACTTGTATGACTTCAAAAAACTTCATTTGCTTCCCCCACTTCATCTTTTTTTCTTGATTGATCAAATAAAAGAATTTATTTCTTTCTTCCTTGTTCCTACTTTGGAGTGCGTTTAATATTTTTTTTAAAGGATAGCCTTTTGTCATGCTCTGAAAGTTGCAGTTGGACTTAAAGAGCTTACCCTGCAGAATGAAATGTAAAGTGAGGATTTTTTCAGTACATAGACAAGTATTTTATATACTGTGATTTTGGTGGGAGGCTAGTTTTTTGAAACAGTTCATAAAGTGACTCTGTTGTGACCGGAAATTATTTCTAGAAGTCAACTACTAGGTAATTTCTCCCTCCTGCTCTCATTTATATTTTCTTTATAAGTTTAGTGAAATTAATACTGCTGAAATAACATATTTTTGGCTTCACTAATAGGAACATAAGAACAAATTAACTGAAGGTCAGTGAAGTTTCACCGTGTTACCCATGGTTGTGTCAATCTTTCTAGTCTTTGGGTTTGTTTTAATTTCATTGTGGATATTGTGATTCTTTAACGTATCTTTTAAATCTTTCTCCCAACAACATGAGCTGAAGGCACAGGTACAAAAATTTGAATTCACTCTGAAAAAGGTCCTCTTGTTTCCATCTTTCTTTTCCTTCCTAATGATGATGATCTCACTCTTTTTCTGTAGTTGAAAACCGTATTTGTAGCTACCAGTCAGTCGCAGGCTTTCAGCCAAGTGTCACTCATGTCTTCAGCCTTCCACAACACTAATGATCCCTAAAATCCCTTTGGGGTTACAATATTTACACCTTCACAACTAGATAGCTAAGGAAAACTGAAATGGGCAAAGCCTGATGAATTATTTTAGCATTTGAACTATTTTCTTGTACTGACAGTGCAGGCATATCAGTTCCACTGAGAAGAAAGTTAGTCAGTAATTAAGCCATCAGAGTCCTGTGTGCGTGCAATGCACTAAGCTGTCAGAAGCTGCCTGGTGGCTCTTGATTCTCTATTTTCCTTTGTCACTGCCCTTTCATGTCTTCAAATTTCCTTTCTACTCTGACAGGGCAACTCAGGGTAAAGGATGTTTCAAAGACTCCAGCTGTGCTACTGAGAGGTTTAACATCTTCTGTCATCCCAGATATTGAAGCGGATGAATAAAAACTGATCCTACAGCAGATAGAAGAAAAAAAAAAAAAACTCGTGGAAGGTTCATACATCCAAGAGGGACAAGGCATTTGCATACTCCCCATAATACTAATTTTGTCAAAACCTGATCTAGAGCAGGCATAGCCTTCTATGATGGATTGTAATGCACAAAGGCACAATGGAAACTATCTCTAGCATCATAATTTTTTTAAAAAATTTTATTTACAGCATAAAATAAAGGTGCAACATTTGCACATGACCTTACCTAATCCTCTGTTTGAGCATTCTCAAAACCCAATTAACATTAATGTATTAATACAGCAAATTTTGAGAAAAAGCCAACAAAAAAATAGAACACCAAGACTTAAAAAAAATTAGGAAGAATATTAACTAAAGGAAATTTTGGTCACCTTGGAGTCACGTAACAGCAGCAAAACCATTCCATTTGGTAATTTTTAGACTTGGAGAGTTACTGTGTTTTGGGAGACTGGAAGAAAAAGAAATGACAACATCATGTGCTTAAAATGATGTAAAAATAAGTGAGCAAGTGCTGGTATGGGAAAGACTCATTTTCTACCTGCCATGTCCATTGTGACTCCCTAGATATTCTCTTCTGAGAAGGAATCAGAATCATGGTGGCTTACCATAGTAAAAATAAAAAAATAATTTGACACAGACAGATATTTTGCTGTTTCCATTAGGTCGTTAAAACAGTTTAGAGCTGCTGCAACCTGCTTTGCCCAGGGAAGGATATATTTCTCAGCAAGTCTTGTTTCCTAGCTTTATTAAAACGTGAATACAAGAATCATGCGTGACCTGCAAAGGATATAAGGTCAGCTGGGTTACATCACTTTTGGTATGCGAACCAGCTGTCAAAAATGCAATAACAATACACTCTGGGAGCTTATGGAGCTGGAGGACTCAGACACAGGCAAAGCACAGAGAGTGATTTTTCAAAGAGGTGTGTGCTGTCATCAACGTCAGAGAGCGAAGCAACTAAATTCCTTCAGCGGGTTTCAAAAATGTACCTTGTAGCACCAAGACACACACAACCTCCTTAATACAGCCCTTTCATTTAAGAAATACAACTTTTTTAGGAAGTTACTGACACTTTCAGCTTGATAAGTAACTGAGTCCTGGTACACAAATTCTCAGTGCTTTTCAGATCATATTAAGCACTGTGTCCAAACTATTCAGAAGTCTGTACTACTTCTGCAGCTTTAATACTGTGACACAAACAGACAAATCTCACTGCTAGTTTACCCAAAGTGTGGGACAATTTGTGATGCATTTGCTAGCTGAGTGTTTTGATCAGTTGTACAAATACCATGTAACTAAATTTTCTTAATTTTCTCCATACTACTTAACAATTCAGCACAGTAATAATTTTAATAATTATACCAAAGGGTAGAGTTCAGTGAAGATGAAATGTGAAAATAGATGGTAGATACATTAATTAGCCCAGAACCAGAAAGGCTTTTAAGGTCTTGTCACTGGCCTATCATACAAAGTCAGCCTTTCACCTTCACCGAGGGAAGTGCTCCAGGCGGATGTTGAAACTTCAAAATGACTTTTCAGAGTTTTGTGTAAGTATTTTCGATTTGATTTTTGCTACACATTAACCATTGTTTTAGAATGGGTGGTCTTACTTATTCTGTTAATCACCTGCTAGAAATGGGGCTTTAATTTCTTAATTGCTGATGGACTCCTAATTCAACTTTCACAGAGGAGGTTGTAGGTTTCTTTCATTTGCAACCTGCTTTATCAAGCTGTTGTTTTAAAGCTTTCTTCTTGTAAATGCAGTAACAGTAAAGACACTGAGAGCGTACCTTAAAGTGTTATCCAACTGCTATTAAAATCCCGATCCTTTAGGGTAGTGCATCTCCTGTACACAAACGTAGCTCACGAGCAGCTGTTCCCGACTATATTGAAGTCTCTTATTTTCAGGTTTTTCCCGCTGCTTTTGCATGCCTTTCTTTTTTTTTCGTACTGACAACCATGTCGCATAAAAATGTTGTCTGATTACCTTCTAATGGCTTTGAAATGTATCGCAAGACTGAAAAAAAGCATTTCAAAATTGACTTGTTTCTTATGTTAGTCTGGAATTTTTGGCAAAAAAAGTTAGGAAAAAAACCAGCTGTGAATCTTTGAAATTTTTTGTGTGTGAGTGACAAAAATACAAACCTCTACAAGAAGTAAATACTTTTAAAAAAAGAATGGAGATAGAGGTGTGCATGAAGACTACAGGTTGGTAGGGTTGTGCATGAAGAACTAAATTTTTAATTAAAAAAATGTGCATCTTTATCAGAATATTCAGTTTAGAAATAGCATAAAGCAATAAATGAGCACTGTTACCACACTAATCACTTTTAGCCACAAAAACAGCAGTAGGAAGAGAAATACCAAGTACTTTACCTACATCGAAGTGTTAGGAATGTCAGGTCCTCTATTTGAGCAGTAATGAATGAATTATAATAAAACAAGGCATTAGTCATACCAAATACCTTGTAAATACCATGTAGAATCAATTGCTGGAAACTTTTTGGTAAATATTATAAACAAGAAATGTCTTTGTAGAAATTAGACTAACTTACTGGCAGAAAGATGGGTTACATTTGTAGGTATTCTTTGCAAAGAATGATTTAACCAACTATACCGTGTACATATTCAGCGTTAGCATATATCACTAATATGTACTTATAAGCAATAAGATGTACTCTAGGGAAATGTAAAGTTTTATAGCACATTTGTCGTTCAGTTTTCTTTGTCAAATTTCTAAATTTGCTTCAGTCATTTTAAGATCCTTCTCTTCCACTGGAAATACTTGAATTATTTCAGTCTGTTTCCCTAAAGCATTGATATTCAGACCAGGATTTGGGAGTCTGTAAAAAGTACCTAAGAAAAGCAAACATAATGCTAGAAGAATTAATTTCACTGTGCAGAAGTTCTGTATTAGAAGATTTTGAGAAAAGATCCAAATACTAGAAAACAGTGAGATTGCTATTACTACACCAGTAATACAGAAAACATATCCAGATCATAATGCTGCTTATCATGAAAATACAAGATTTATTTTAGGAACTTGAGAGGGATTGTTTCACCGCAGGAGACTGGAGACTTTTTCTCCAAGTACTTTCGAAGATACTTTCCTCACAAATTGAATTATACTTCTCTTATTTTCATCCCTTTTTTTTTTTCCCACTCTTCCATCATCGCACTATTCCCACTGTCTTTAGTTTTATCACTTTTCCAGCATATACAATGTATTATCATGTCCCCTTGTTAATCATCAGATAGACGTAAAACACTGGAAGTGTTTAGGTGAGTCCAAAGTTTCTCACTGTAGGAATACTCAGCTTCTTTCACCAAGAAAAACACTTCAAGCCTTAACTCTGGATTTGGCTTCCAAAACCACTTGTTTTATCCCAACTTTCACTAGTGCAAATACATATGTGGAAAAAACAACATCGTTATTCATGATGATAAAAAATTGAAGTCTTTAAACAGAGATTATTCAGACTGACCTACATCTTCCGTGACTCTGAGAATATTTTTCAGCAGCCAGTAAATTCAGTGAAATATATCAAATTTTTCATACAGTGAGGAGAAGCTTGGTGTCAAATTATGAGACTACTTTTGACCAAAATTTTGGGGAAAATAGAATATGTTAAAGTACTGCAAAGTTTTCTGCACATTACTTTTATTTTCAGTATTCCTCCAATATATAAAATGCACTGCAAGGAAAAAGTACAAAAGATTAAATTATCCTGAAAATGATGCAGCAGTGGGCTGAAAAAAACTTTTAATGTTTCTAATTTAAGTCATGTGAGACAAACAGTTGAAATTCACTCCCCAGGTTTCCAGTGGAGGCCTGATCTAGTGTATCTGTGTCTCTCTGTTGCACCTGAGTGCCTCAGCAGAAGGAATTATTGATCTTCAAGGGTCCTGTGGGGAAGAGGAGTATGACTGCCCCATTTTACAGAAGGGATGATGGAGCAGAGGGACACAGTGGCTCCTGGTTCACAAATACTGCCAGTCATGGAAAAGCATCAGTCCTTCCTTCCTCTCATCCCACCCCAGCGTTGCCCTTCTCTGTGTACCAGCAGAAGCATTCATGCCACTGCCAATCAAATCCTGAAACAGAGACCTTCCTGTGTTAAAAATGAAATATTCCAGCCAATGCTTGCCTTGCCCTGTGTCCCAGTGTAGCATCTCTGCTAACTGCTTTGTTGCTTTTGGTGGCAGCTCTGGTAAAGCAAGGAAGATGCAGCCGCATCTTCCAAACTTCAGGCAGTAACTAATGGCTGGATCAGCCTTCCCCTCAGTACTGAGATGGGAATTACCCTAACTTAAAGTATAAGTTTCTAGAGCTACAGAGCATCCAGCAGTAGCCAGCAAAAAATTTATTAGGTGCATAGGTAATATGAGTAATCTTATGAACATCCTTCCAGGATGATGAACTCTAGCATTACTAAATTTACTGTATGCCAATAATATTTAAACAAAGATCTTTGGCTGATCCATATTTTATTTAGTTAGTAAAAGTCAAAAAAAAAAAAAAAAGGACAAAGGGGAAAAGGGAGCCTGTTGCAGGATAATTGTCACTGGAACTGTTTAAAGGTAATTGAATGTGTAGCTTCGAGTATAGCCTATTACTTTAGAGTAGTAGCAGTTTTAACATTTCTTCTTTCTAGGACAGAAGGAAGGGTGGACCTGAAATAAGTCTGTATATACCCACAAGCATTTTGTTGGCACATACCTATACAGAAATATCTTATCTCTTCTACCTTATTCTGAAATTGTGGGCATTTGGGAAGAGTGACCTGGCCATATAACATCCCCCTGTAACAGTATGTCTTCAGAGTGGAGTTATTTTTTGACTCTTATTTCATCTCCTCATTTTACTCCATTCATCGTGGCCACACACAAACTCTGGTGCTGTCAATCTCTGCAGGATGATGAAGCTGAAAAAGGACGTTAGAGACAGCTTTTCACTCTCATTCAGCGTTCTCATTTTCCCTGCTTACTAGTGAAGACCTAGCTCACAAGAACAAAGTATTTCAGAAACAGCTAGACCTTGTAAAGGCATCACATTTGTTCTTTGGTTGTTGGTTAGTGAGGTTAACCTAGAGGAGCCCTCTCCGAGGCCATGCCATGATCACTGCTACCCACTATTTGTTGCTACAGATCCAGATAAGTTCATTTGAAATGGTTATAGTTAAGCTATATAACTCAGCTATTAAAAGGTGAGCCAGGTCATACCATCACCCCCTGCCTCCTGCTTCCCTCCTTATGGCCAAAAGACACTATTCCCTCAAAGACTTAGGTTTGAAACAACTCCATGTACTGCAGAGAGAAAGGACTAGGGGAGATGTCCTGTGAAGGCCAAAGGAAATACTCAGGGGAGTAATCAGAGGGGCACCAAGCTAATGAGGATTCATTAGCCCAAAATATCTTGGCAGCCTGGCTTCTTGCACCTCATCTCAGCAAAAGCTGGTACTCGAAGCTGAGAGCCAATACACTGCCTGACTCTGCAGTGAAGACATGCTTAATGGGGCTATTACATTTTCCACATAAGGGAAATCCACCACTATTTATATCCAGCTTAGTACTTCGGATTCAGGCAGAATACTTCTGAAACTACATCCATCCAATATTAATAGCATCTGTCTCGCAGATTAACTATCACATTGTGTTTTTATTTAAACATCATCACTGAGCAATCACTCAGTAAATTATTTAAAGGAAACAACAAAAAATTGTTTTAAGGTCACAAGAAGGATGTCAGCGGGCCAATATTACTAAGCATTTTAAAACCTGGAAGATTTCATTTTAAGGAACTGTAATAATGCCTTTCTTTGGCATATGGAATTCTATGTTTTATATTTATGAAGATAGACATTTCTGAAGTGTTTAATGAGCAGCAATATAGTTGCTCAGCTAAAATACAGAGCCTCATACTATTTTTAATATTATCCAGTAAGTAACTCAGTGCCATATGCTTCTGTAGTTTGACTGCCAAAGAATGCAGCAAGTTGCTTTGGAGGCTGCCTCCGAACCCCACACCCCAGCCAAAACCACGTTTGTGGTACAGAGCTATTGATGTCTTACCAGTGTGGAACTTAAAAATGGCCCCACAGAGAAGTTACTCAGAGGTTCTGCTAACTCCATTGAACAGGATGTGGCTTGGAGCAATGTATGGAATTGGGGCAAAGCTTAAATACTAGATATGCTACACTGGAAAAAAACAGTGATCTTGCAAACAGTGAGGTGCTTACTCCTCTTGGTTGCAGACCTCTGCTCCCTAAAGCATAAGCCACATACTTAATTTTTGTGCACAATCTTATTAAATGCTTTGGACTACAAAATGGCAAGAGAACCATTCCACTTTTAAGTTCTGCTGCCTACCTCTCACTTCAGCAGGTACAGGGGACTGAGCTAGAAATATATGCATGAAGGTTAGAGAACAGGAAAAGAAAAAAGAAATTATCATCAACAGTGAAGGGCGAACATGAACAGTAATTGAAAAGATCCATTTAGTTGTACACGACTTTATTTTGTTGTCTTGCTCTGCACTACATAGGTTATTTGGTACAATGCTTACCTGTTTGGTAGAGTATGCAAATATTTACTTTTTAATTGCTTGTCATACTTGCTCAGGATTAAGCTCCAATTTTCCCTGACTGGATTGTTTTGATAAATTGTAATAAGTAAGCACTTGTATTCCCATCTTATGTTTTTTTAACACCATGCAAAATAGTTCGGTTGTTCCGTAATCGTGAAGAGCCAAAAAAAAATCCATTGTTTTCATTCAGCATCTAGGTGATCACTGATCACCCCAGCAGCAGTGGGAGCCCCAATATAATCTAAAAACCAGACCCAGAGATGCGTACCAGGACTTCCTTAGGGTGCAGTTCCCACAGCACTGTCATCCCTCAGGGACTGCAAAAATCAAGAGGCTCATTAGAATAAGAAATTGCTACATTTCTAAATAAGTTAATTTTGCTGTAGTAGTGCTGATTTGAGGGTAGAATTGTGATGTGATGAGCATTCTGAGCTCAAAACCTTGTTGTGTTTTTCTGGCTGCAATAGCTAGTCTGTAAAAAGACAGAGACTCTCTCTATAGACTGTTTTGTTGAATGAAGAGAGATAAAAATCTTTCCTTGCCTTTCCACAAAGCAGCTGAACCCCTTGTGCTTAATATGATAGAAAACAATAATTAAAATAAATTTTACCTCATACATACAGCAGTCTTAGCCTATCCAGAGATTTTTCTATACAATTTAATATTTTTGGCCTAAAAACAGTAATGGTTGAGAAGGGACATAAATAGAAACAAAGGAGCAACAAATCTGAAACAGATGTTAGGAAGCACTCTCAGCACAGGAGAGCTGATGTGCTGAAAAGCTACCTGGGAACAGAACATTAAGAGATGCCTCTCAAGAAAGCCTGGGAGGAAGAATAGAACAATGGAGGAAGGCCTGATTCCGATACCTCCTTGTCCTCCACACTTCTAACTCCACCATCTTGGGGAATTCTGCTTTCCTTACACAGCATGATTCTGTGGCCCATTCAAGCCCACTTAAAAATAGAAGCAAAAACTTGAGGCAAAAATTTTGAGTGAATTTCAGATTAAAAGAGTAAGAAGGAGTAAAAGCACTGTTGTGTTGTTTTGTCTCCCACAGAAATAAGCAAGTTTGGCACAGGATGTGACTCTGAAGAGATTAAAACCCACTCAGTGTCCATTCATGCCATTAGTACTTTGTCTATGGATCTGGAAGATGTCTGGGAAAAGAATTTCTAACGAATGCTGATGACCATAGCTTCACAAAATTACTACCTGTTGAATAGCACACCCACTGTGATTAGCCCCACTCAGCCCATTTAGTTATCCTTAATGATTAATTCTTAATACTTAAAGTACTTTGCAATCATTGCCTAATCCTTCAAAACTAGGAGAAAGAGAGGTGTAGCAAAAGGGGAAATGAGTCAAAAGCTAATATGTATTTCTTTGTCAGAGACCTCAGCCCTCAATTCCTGCACTCAGTCCTCATTTCCCACCCTCATTCTGCTACGGTTTCTTTGTCAAAGAGGGTGTTTGCATGTTTCTGTGTCTTTTTAAATGTGGGCAGAAACACACAGGGGAATTCATTCCTTCAGGAAAACAGAGGGTCTGTACTGAGTAATTCAGGGGAGAATTTTCAATTCTCCACACTCCTTAATCCTGCGGATGTTCCTCAGACCCTGTTTGCTGATGCACAGGACATATGCCAAGGACTGCAGTGATGAGGAATCAGGAAGTAAGCTCTGCATTGCTGAGGAATCTAATAATGAAGTCTGAACTTCATTATTAGAACATACAAGTGACATACAAGTAGCTAAAAGACAGAGCTTTAGCAGAGATGTTCTTGATCATCAGCTCCAGAAGGCAAAACTCAGGCAACTCCAATATACTTGCATTTCTAGAGCAACAGGTTCTAGTCCACTCTCGCAGGAAAATAGCAGGAACGAGTAGTGCTTGTTTGGAGTGGAGTTTTAAACAGTTCCTGTCCATAGTTTGTTTAGTATCTCCTCATGCCTTCATGGGATAGGGGTAAAATGCAGAATCCATCACTACCTTCCCTTTTATGCCATTGATAAGGGGGTAACTCAAGGAAGAAGTTGATTGGGCATGCAGAAGTGGGCACCACGTTTGCAGTGACTTCTCTTTCTGCCCATTAGATTGGTACATGTGGCTTTAGACCAGATAAAGATGGTTAGCATGCACTACTCTTTGTCCATGCATCACGCTCTCCAGTCTTCTGATGCAATATGGCAATTGTTGCAAAGGAAGGTACCAGTGCCAAATGTGGATTGACTCTTTCAGCATTTCCCACCCTCTGCCAACAGCAAGGTACTAGCAAGGTACTTCGATAACACGATGGATTGCAGTCACACAGTCTCTTCCCTTTGTACACAGGCTACATCCTCTCATGATTAGCAGTTATTTTGTTGTTTATGATCTAATTTTTTCTCACCTAATGTTTGCGGTTATTCTGCAATTTAAGATTTAAGGCATTATTTCTCACTAAGAGATCAGGCAGTAAAGAAATGATAAGGGAATAAAATATAAGAATTTCTAAAGACTAGCTAATTATTGACCTAAAGTCTCCAGTGGGTAGCAATTTTCTATGTGCAAAACTTTGGTTTTGCATAGGATCTGAGTACTAGATGTGATAGTATATTGATATTTTGTCATTACTGGGGTGGTAATATGTCTTTACAGTGATTACTAGCACAGATATTATCTGCATTTTTCTAAAGCTATGCCTACTTTTATCTAGGTAGAAATATTAATTCATGTTCTCTAGATACAAATTCCATTACAAGCACACAAAGTTTTCTTTCTTTCTGACCCTCAAGTACTCTTTTCTAAACTAAAATTCTGTGATACAGAAGAGATGTAGCATCAGAATTCAAAGCCAGCATATTCTGTGTCCTCCAGGAAACTCAGTTATTTGCTTGTTGATCTTAGCCCAGTAACCAAAATATTTGCATTACTCACAAATCAACAAGAGCCAACATGCTTAGAAATCAGAGTAGTTGTCTTAAACCATTCTGCACATCCTTCCTTTCTGACTGTCACTGCAATGAAAATTCTTTGCAGCTGTCATGTGAGTGGATGACACAAATGATGCCTGGAAGGGATATGCTGTAATTATGAAATAGTAATTTTTTGTGACAGATAGCACACGTGTAGCCAGTTAAATAACAAGGGTTTGCCAAAGCAGCCTATTTTATTGTATGATCACCCTTCAGTAACTAAATCCTGGATAATAAAATAAGAAAACTCCTAGTTTCTAGAAACAAACTCCATCCTTTTTAGGAGAATTATCCATGGAAGTGGTGTGTGTGTGCAGCTGGCACTTTAGTGGTGTAAGTTCATACTGACCTCTTCCTACCCCTTTCAGGCTCTTTTCTTCTGGGAGTTCACGGTCCTCCTTTGAAATCTCATACAAGTTCCTGCACCTCTGGTGGGCTTTTCTTTGAGGGCTTGTCTTTTGAGCCAGCATATGCCAACTTGTAGGTCTGTAAGGCATTATTACACTATAGTTCTTTACAGGGATGTGTTTTTACTGCTGTCCTGGTGGTAACTTGGTTATCTCAGGATCATTACACATTCTGCTCTTCAGGTCAATCTGTCCTGCTCTTCGGTGAAATACTATGGTTGGGATTTGCTGCATGTTTGCTGCTGCTGTCATCTGTCAGATGTTTTCCTGTTGAACCTCTCTGTTAGTCACATGTTTTTCTTCCACACCATGTAGAGCAGCTGACACTTGAGCCACTTAAGATTCTGGCCTTGCCTTGTTTCCGCGGAGCCTCCTGTTACGCTACCATTGCCTTGGACTTACATCTCCCATCTGTCCTTAGTCTCAGTTACCTGTAGAACTTGAATCTGGTTGAATTTCAACACATTCAGAATGGCGACCCAATGGCTGACTTAGCTCACAGGATCCTGGAATTGTTTATGTTGGAAAATACCCTCTAAGATCATAGAATCATAGAATCATACAATCAAATGGGTTGGAAAGGACCTCTTAGATCACCAAGTCCAACCCTTGATCCACTATCACCACAGTTACTAAACTATGGCACTAAGTGCCACGTCCAATCTCTTATTAAATACCTCCAAAGATGGAGAATCCACCACCTCCCTGGGCAACCCATTCCAATGCCTGATTACCCTCTCTGCAAAGAATTTCTTCTTAATATCCAACCTAAAACTTCCCTGGCAGAGCTTGAGACCATGCTATCTTGTCTTACTGATTGCTGCCTGGGAGAAGAGACCAACCCCCACCTGCTACAACCTCCTTTCAGGTAGTTGTAGAGAGTGATGAGGTCTCCCTTGAGCCTTCTCTTCTCCAGACTAAACAACCCCAGCTCCCTCAGCCTCTCCTCACAGGACTTGTGTTCCTTCACCAGCCTGATTGCTCTTCTCTGGACCTGCTCCATCACCTCAATATCCTTCCTGAACTGAGGGACCCAGAACTGGACGCAGCACTCCAGATGTGGCCTCACCAGTGCTGAGTACAGGGGAAGAATCACCTCACTGCTCCTGCTGGCCACACCGTTCCTGATCCAGGCCAGGATGCCATTGGCCTTCTTGGCCACCCAGGCACACTGCTCGCTCATGGACACACTGCTGCCTCATGATCATTGAGTTCAACCATGAACTTTGCACTGCTGTGTTCGCCACTAAATCACATCCCTAAATGCCACATCCACTCATCTTTTGAACACTCAGGGATAGTGATTCCACCACTTCCCTTGGCAGCCTGTTCTAATGCTTAATCACCCTTTCATTAAAGAAATTTTTCCTAATATCCAATCTAAACTTTCCCTAGTGCAACTTGAGGCCATTTCCTCTTGTCCCTTCACTCACTACTTGGGAGAAGAGGCTGACCCTCACCTTTCCAGGTATTGTAGAGAGCAATAAGGTCTCCTTGAGTCTCTTTTTTCCAGGCTAAAAAACCCCAGCTCCCCCAGCTGCTCCTCACAAGACATGTGCTCCAGACACTAGACCACCTCCATTGCCATTTTCTGGACATGCTGTAGTCCTAAGTGTCTTTCATGTAGTGATGGCCCCAAAACTGAACACAAGATTAGAGGCACATCCTATTAGCCTCTTGGGGGAACACTGTCTTGCCCCTGTCTTCCATGGGGACTCAGGGAAAATTAGCTTGTGATCAAACTGGAGTTGGACTTTGATGATCCTTGTGGGTCCCTTTCAAATCAGGACATTCATTGATTCTATGAGACTGCCCTTGGCGATGAACTTTTTAAAGCAATCAGTAGCGTAGCATACTCATTATGAGGAGCCTTCAGTTTCCTAACCCCAAGTCTTTCTTGTGTGTTTTCCAAAGAGTTTAACTTCCAGGCAGTGAAGTGGTGACTATAAACACGCATCCCTTCCCCCTGAAAGTGAGTCATGAGGACCTGTGCAGGGCGTGACAATTGCTTCGAGCAAGGCATATGGACAGAAGGATTTACCCCAAGATGAAATTATGTCCTCTATGCCAATACACGTAAATTAAAACTGTAACTCTGGCACAGTTCATGACAAGGTGTTAGAGAGAGAGATGGAGAGCTGAATTTCACTGGCATAAAAGGTATGCATGCAAGTTAGATTGTAGGTCACACAAAAAGGAGTGAAAAACTGTGGAATAATTGTAGAAAAAACAATTTATTCACAATACTGAAATGCAATTAGGGTCCCCAGAGCTCCCTTCCTTGCCTTCACAAGCTACCTAAATCAAGTCTGCAGTCTAACCACAAATAAATTAGTATTTTCAGTGAGTAACAAAATCTGTCAAGTTACCTGGAAATGTAGTGAAGGTGTGAAGAAGGATGAGGGCATGAATGGGACAAGTCCCAAATAAAAAAATAAACAAGCAAAAATCCTACCAAAGTAAAAACATGTTAACATGCAATGCCCTAAATCTGCTCTCTTGAGCAGGTTGATTAGTGGTCTCCAGTTTTTCGTGTTGGATGCCACATGGTGTATGCGAGCCATGACAAGACTCTAAGGAATCGGGGAAGCTGGAGCCTGGCTGGCATATGAAATCATTCCTTAAGTGCCACTGCCTGTGACATGAGGGATCATTCCAACTACTTTGCTTGCCCTCAGGACTTTTTTCTAACAGGTGCAGCAGATGAACTTCTCTTACAGCCTTCCTTGCGAGTATGAGACCAACTCGCCGCCTGTCCAGGATGCCACATGACGGAGGAAGGTGATTTTGCTCATTCTAGCAGGACTCGAAGCATTCTTGTGAATGAGCCACAGGGACATGCTCTTCTGCAGAAAGAACTGCTGAATGCTCTGATTTACTGTCACCATGGGATGAGGAGCATGAAAAGCACGTGCTTTCCAGCAGCTCTGTCCTGGCATATGAACTCCACAGCATCCTCTGGGCTGAGAACCACCCTGAATTGCATGGCAGAATGCTACAGATGAGACTGGAAATCTTCTGCAGCTCTGGAGTGTTTTATGTGCCTCAAACCCTGCCATGACCTGACTGATTAAAACAGTGGGGGAGCATTAGTCCCAGTTCAAATCATATCTCCCTTGGGAGAAGGCACAGAGGCTGCTGAGCTGGGTCAGCCAGAGTGGTGGGAGTCATGTCACGTTCTCTGGTCTCAGGTGGGTGGCAGGGAGCCAGTACCAGCCTGCAGGACCATCACTGCTCTGCTCCTCACTGGTTCTTGACCTTCATCCAAGAGAAGGGCAGATGTCCTCCTGGTCTCTGAGAGCAGTTGAGGCAAGTCAGAATTTGGAGGGCAGGCTTAGGTACACAGAAATGCGTCACCACTCAGCTGTTTAAAAGGTTGAAGTAAAAGGGACAAGCCTGTGTAAGGACAGACAATAGCACCCCTCAGTAAGTTTTGTGTCTGGTTTAACAAATGTATGTAATCTGTTTTTCAGTTTCTCTTAGTTGCTGGAGTTACGTGACTTTTTAAAAAAAGATTCATTAAGTATTGAAAACTTTTTTTTTGCTTGCTTTTTTGACAAAGACCTAAAAATAAGAATTTTGTTCATAAAGAGGGGAAAACAGTGAAGATTCATTAGCTGAGTTTTCTCTTTAAAAATCACTTGCACCAGCAGAAAAGAAATAACTACAGAAGAAATCCAGAAACAGGGGCTTGGTCCTCAGCAAACTAAAACCCACTTGTGGTAGTTTCAGTCATAGAGAAATAATGCGCACACACACACACACACACACACACACACATCTTTCATCACAACCTCAGCACATCTTGGATATGAGAAACAATGATCCTTATTTAAATGTTGTGCAGCATTTTACAGACTTTGGGGCTTATTTTCCCCTGTCCTTCCTGAGAACCTTCTAAGTTAAAATAATGGCTTATTATTTGGGCAGAGAAGCACTCCTGAAAAGTGTTCTCTTTGTTTTTGGTCATGAATTACTGATGGAAATGAACAGCTGGCAAATTAAATCATGCTGGTACTTAGTGGGGGGGGGGGAAGATGCCTTCAAGTTTAAGATCTGTTTACATGTTGTATACCAACCTTGGTTAATTCTTCATCAACTGAGTTTGTCTTCTGGGACTCATCTGGATTGAAAAAAAGAATGACAGAAAAGCCAGCAATATTGGGTAATCTGGTTACAATATTATTTTTTTTTTTTTTTTGATAGTAGTTTAAATATGGCTTCATAACACAGAGTGGACTAGGGATAATCTGGCTGTAGTTTTAAGGCTATGGTTGAAGGTCTTTGCTACAGTAAAATACTGATCTTATGCTTTATTCATCCCATGGAAATAGCAGCTGCTTTAACGTATGTGGGTGTCCTTGTTTAAAGACCAAACACGTTTGATTTATGTGGCAGATGCAGTGCAATTTTTTGGTGACACAAGCCTACAGATTGTGTTATATATATGAATATATATGACAATATTTGATGCTAGTGGTATATTTTTCCAGTTTTCGTTTTCAGAAGGATTTAGTTTTTGACGGACCACAAAAAGCAATAGCGAGGCACTGAATTCAGAGCCTGAAGGTAAATTAGAACTTACGTACCACCTTTTTCAATACTCCTTTTTCTTTTCTTCACTACTGCTGAAATTCAATAAATGATTCCTCATTAGAAAATATTAAGAACTGTTTCAAAGGATACAATCATCTGACAATACTGACAAGTATCCAGTTAAGCCATCAAATAGCACTGAGGCAGGTAATTTCTAACAGAAGTGTGGATCAAACTGTGTTGTGACAAAGGATTTAACTCTTTGAAGGGTCTCATCTCCCCATTCCCAAAAATGAGCATGGAATTTGAATGAGCCTAAATTCAACCCTATTAATGACAGATTAGATTTGAAAAAAATTCAGAAAGTTTTTTTGTTTTGCTTTTAGCCCTTTCATTTATCACAAATTTATATTTTGCACAGGGAGATTTAGTCCTTCTGCAATAAAATAAGACATCATGATAAAGAAAGAGGAAAAGGAAGAAAGAAAAAAAAAAGGTTTTCCAAACTCCTCACAGTATTCCCAGAGGACATCTCAGCATCAACTGGAAAGTTTCACAAGCTGTCCATGAACTTCAGAGAGTAAAGGCTCATTTGGGCTATGGCTTTGGTAAGCCAATCTGCTCTCACTTCATCAAGAGTGTCAGGGGATCCTGATAAAAAGATAACGATGCTGTGCACTGGGTAGAGGAGAACATAAATAAGCTACCTAATTCCATTTCTTTTAGCATTTCTTTATATCCATATGCTCAAATCATATCACACCAGCCCAGGCTTTGTACTCAGAGAGAGTTCCTCCGAATTGGATTAGATAATGTATTTATTGACATGACTTTGGTGGATTTTTTTTTTTTTTGGTATGTGCATGTATGCATTATTTCCCTATGGCTGTGTTTTTGTATATGCAGAAAACAATTAGATGTTTCTTTTCCCAGGCATTTTGCTAGAAAGTAAGGTCATCCCCCAAGAGTCATTCACTGTAAAAGCTTGTGATGAATAGATGAATTTATCTCCAAAAATGTGAGAGTATTATGAAGAGTTATTAGTTACCATTTCATTTTAATGCAACAGACAACACTGAGTTAGCAGTTGGTAGGCAGAGCACAGCTTTGTCTGCTGAAAGGTCCATGTTAAATCAAAGGTATAACTCATCTTTCCCACTGGAAAGGACACTTTTGACAGCCACCAGGCCTCACTCTGCTCTGAGCTGCTGAGCAGAGGGTAGCACAGGAAACAAGGCACATCTCCAAATGCATAGGAAGCTGCTGACGCATCGTGCTTCAGCTTCAGAGAAAGGCATTGAACTTTATTTGGTTTGCCTAGATGATGAAGATTAAAGGCAAAATCCCAACGAACCTCAAGAACACTACCCCAGGGAAAGACTGAGTCCTTCGGCACCATGAACTATGTTCCTCTCACCCTGCATAGCACAGCAGACATATTCCCCATACTTCTTAGACTAAATAAGAAAGCTCAGTGTGGAAGGGCTGTTTGTCTGAGATATCTGTAAAGTACTTGGTATTCTTCCCATACGTCCTGGTGAATTGATAATAGTAATTTTAATTTCTTTCTCTTTACTGCTGGCAACCAAGATGCCTTTATACAGGCAGGTATGATACTGTGTACCCTGATGGTTTATATACTAGGCAAGTAATACTCTAGACATTGTCTGCTGTTCTCATTTACTTAGCTAAAATTTTTTCATTAATTATTTCTTACATATATTTTATACAGCTCCTTGCTGCACAGTTCTGGCCCATGTTGTTCCTACATCCTGGTGAACAGCTCTTTCTTCCCATGCAGTGCTTGACCTTCCATTCAGGCAGTCGTAGAGAGTGAAAAGGTTCCCTCAAGCCTCCTGTTCTCCAGACCAAACAACCCCAGCTCCCTCAGCTGCTCCTCATAAGACATGTACTCCAGATCCTTCATCAGCCCCATTGCCCTTCTCTGAACACGCTCCAGCACCTCAGTGTCCTCTTGTAGTGAGGGGCCCAGAATTGAATACAGGATCAGAAGTGCAGCCTCACCATTGCTGAGTACAGGAGGACAATCAGTGTTCTGGCCCTGCTGGCTACACTACAGCTGATACATTCCAGGAGGCTGCTGGTATTCTTGGCCACCTAGGCACACTGCTGGCTTATGTTTTGTGCCCTTTTCCACCAAGCAGCTTTCCAGCCACTTAACCAAAGCCTTATATAGGGTTGTTGCAGGATCCAGCACTTAGCCTTGTTGAACCAAGTATTGGCTTTTAACACAGTTAAAATTATTTTAATTGAAGAAAATGA
The DNA here is from genome assembly GCF_003031625.1 of Empidonax traillii. NCBI lineage: Eukaryota > Metazoa > Chordata > Aves > Passeriformes > Tyrannidae > Empidonax > Empidonax traillii. Next base: position 136,300 of record NW_020955824.1, on the reverse strand, counting down.
AACACTCCACAAAGATCTACACACTGATTCTTTAAAACACAGAGATATGTTGGGAAGTTTTACTCATTTTCATTGAAATAGTAATATGGAATCTGTTGCCTTTCTCTCCCTCACAGGATATGGTTAATCTGTCACATTAGTACACTGCATTCGACTTCATGAGCAACAGCTACAGCTGTTCATTTTATGCTCCAGGTATCCCTTCCACTGCCTAAGACATGCAAAACAAAAGCAAAGGCCGTCCCTTGAGTATGAACACACTAAAACTGGCTAGTGGAAGGAAAGAGGACTTTGATACTTTTTCAGAAGTTCAACAGATATTGACCATGGCTGACCAAGGAAGCGTAGTAGGACCAAGGCAGGGAGAGACATCCCGCTCCCCTACTCCTCTCTCTCCCTTCTACTGTAGTTCTTTCCTCAACACACTCTCCTAGACTTGTCTGACTCAAATATTTTGGTGTCTCAATAACATGACAACAGTTGTTTTGATTTATACCATTTTCCTCTTCCAATCTGAATTGAGCAATGTAAAAGAAAACTCAGGAGATGAAATCCAGAAACAAGAGAAAAGAAACCTCATGACAGCAGAACTGAGGTCATTGCTCCACCTGAAGTGTGGTTAAATCATATTTTAGCCCAGACTCTTATATGTCTATTCAGATTACTATGGTACTATTATAAATTACTAGGATCTTACCGTATCACCTCTTAACTGGTTTGAGGAAAACAAAAGGCATATTTTTTTAAGAGCCATTTCTCACTGTAAGGGCTCTGTGGCTGGGTTGCCACAGAACTCTTGGAGAACACGCTGAATGATACACATCTAGATTAAAAAATATATGGGTAACAGGATAGAGGAATCAAATGCTTTACAAGAACAGTGTGAGCAAATGCTATTTCTAGGGAGAACGTAGCAGGTGAATTTGTCTTAACTAATGATAAATTAGAACTGGGGAGTGAGCCAACATTGGTTGTGAAATTCCTAAGCATACAATAATTTTTTTTTTTAAACAAAAAACCCACTTACAATTCAGTGTGTGTTCTGCTGTTGGAATGATGAAAGACTGTGAAACATAAGCATTCAGACTTTAGGATGTCTGTAGTTACTGTTGTGATTTGAACAACGTGGTGCTAAGTATATCAAAATCCCATGGAGGTCTATAATGGTTCTACATAGTGCATGTCTAGTATCTGTAGTACTTGGCAAATTTAGCTCTCATATATTCCTGGCATGCAGGCTGAGGTTTCAAATTACTGATGAAGCCTTCTACTTCTTTAACTGTGGCATTAAGAGTACCTTTGGGTTCTGAGCAATATCACCTTTTTTTAGATCTGTCCATTCATCATAATATAGTGCCAGGGTTTCTTAGGTAAACTTGATTGACAGACACCCATCTTTATCCTCTGCATGGCTGGAGGTCAGCACTGTTAGAAGGTAATGCTTTTTTAATTAGCTGCTAGAGTATTAAATTTCCTTTGTGTGGATTGCATGTTGCATTCCTGTGAGTCACTATCTGAAGAGACGGTCTTCGCATTCTATGTTTAGTATAACACAGACAAGTGGAGAAGAGTCATAAAAGATTCGTATCAAAGATGTTTATGAAAAGTCTGGGATCTAGACAACCTCCAGGTTTTCCAGCAGTGACTGTAAGAAAAGAAAAACAGCATTAAAATGATAGCAGAATCAAATCCAAAGACACACTTTACAGCTTGCACCAGGAATCACAAAGCCAAAACACTTACTACAAATTGTGGATGCCACCTCAAGTTCTGCACAGATACTGACTCCTCAGCTAGAATCAAAAGGATCAAAACATTTATATGCAGATAGGGACAACAAATTGTCTGTTCAAGATGACAGTAATATATAGAATACCTTTGTACCTGGATTTATGTTTACTTAAGGTCACCCAGTGCATAAATAGGTTGCGTCAAGAGCTCTAAAAATTTCCAACAATCCTCTAATAAGGTAGGAGTATTTTTAAGGGAAAACCCAGTAAATGTGAATATTTATACAAGACTGTTTCTAATAATCTTACAGTAAACTAAAGATGAAGGGAAATTGAAGAATAAATGGAAAGACGGGGCTCCATCCTCCGAAAACTTATCTAGAATCATTTGTCTTCATGCATAGTAAAAATACGTGAAGTGCTGCTACCAGATCTAAGCTAGGCCTGTGATAAAAATTTTTGTGAGACTCCAAAACTCAAGGACTTCCTTCGTAGTATTCAGCCAACTGTAGTTTAAGGAGCAATAGCAGGTCACTAGTGGCAGCTATTCAAAATGGAGTTTATCAGAAACAAACAGTGTACTTAAATATGAATGCAACAGTGAATTTTTGGAAAAATGTCCCCTTTTTTTTCTGGTTGGAAGTTCCACCCATAAAATATTTTCATAATTGAATACTTGCTCCTGCAATTAATTCAATAAAACTCTCAAGCAGGTACTTATCTTATATACACTTTAATATTATTTATATACACTTATATTATCCATGCAATTCAGAAAAAGTTGAACAAAATGAGGCCATATATTCTGTGCATATAAACAATGAGATCTGGCCTTAGTCCAGGTGTTGTTATATCCCATAGCATGTAGAAGTATGTGCATATGTTAAGTGTAAACATTCATAAATATACTTCATCCTTCCCTTCAAGATGTTGACTAAGTGTTTTCACTTGAACTGGAGAAACTGCTGGTTGGAATAACATTTCCTATGATAATGTCCCAGTGAGACAGAGAGGCATAGGCTTATGATAAATGCTGCTTGCACTCAAATTAGTCTGATTGTAAAGGAAAGGGCATTATAGACAGGACTGGAAACACATCAATCTCTAGCTAGGTCCAGGTGATCTAGCCAGCTCATTAGCTACACTGCAGAAAATTAAACAAAAATGCTTAAATAATGAAATGATGCTGCAAATAAGTTATTTTGAATCAAAAGTGCAGGATGTTCAGAGAAATTTTTAAATTACTCTGTTTCCTAAGCATATTCTTTCTGAATAATGTCATGTGTTATGTTCCATGTGTGAAGACAAACTTCTGTAAGATACTCCAAAGTTTTATTTGAAGATGAATCTGTTGCCTCACTTTTCCCTCTGTTTTTACATGGCACGCGCAGAGTCATAATGCTTATTAGTAGAATCTAAGTACAAAATTTTAAGTAAGTTTAACAAGTTACTTTTGTTAGTATGTGTATATGATGATGGGAAAGGAAGCTATAAGAGGGGGAAATAATATCTATGTGTACTGCTCAATTTTTTGACAATATGGAGACCATAGTTTTCAAAACAAGAATTTATGAAAAAGGAGAAAAATTAACAGAAATGTTACTTGTGCCTCCAATTCCTAATTTTATAGGACATTTAAGAATTTTGAATTTCTTTTTTATGGTTTCAGATGTTTATTTGATTGATTTTTCTACTACTTACATTTCCTAACCTGTTGGCTTTTGTATAGCATGATGACAAGTAATATCCATGTGCACTGATTCCTGGATACTTGGTTATTGCCAACCTGTGTGTACAGTGTACAAAACATGGTGTCTTGTTTTAAATATATAAAACTTTTTGTTTGAAAATGAGCATAGACTCCAAGACTGAAGGCAGCATGTCAGTGATGGGGCAGGATATTCACTGGATTTTTTCACCTGTTCTTTCTGCAGTGATTCTAATCTGGGAGAGAAGAAAAAGAAAAGTTGTCTTTACTTTTCCATCGTACTTATTTGGCTTGTGGAAAATGCAGGAGTTTTGCTCAAGATTTATAAACAAATACACCATTATGTTCCTCATTAGTTTGAAGAATACCTGTGTAAATGGTAGCTGTCAGACACAATAAGTGCTCCCCTCCTTTTTTGCTTATATAATAATCCCAGCATTCAAAAGACTAATCACTACACACTGATCTACAAAGCATCTTATTTCCTCGTCAAATTTCCCTGCTGGGCTTAGCCATGCTTGTCAACTTCCCAGATCCCCCTTTCAATAACTGGTTTATTCTTAGCATCTTGCCAAAATGCATTCCTAGGAGTAAACCATGGAAGAATGAAGTTCTGATTTCCTTATCTCACACAAGAAGAGGTTTCTACTCGTGCTCATGGGAAAGGTCACAGGCAATTTTGGCTGCAGGTTCCCTTGAAAGAAGCAAGCATGTACAGCACATTGGGGCCCTTTGTCAATACAGATGACCACCTAAGATGACAGACAGAAAAAAAAAAAGAGAGGAGAGGAGGGGAAGGGAGGGGAAATAAGAGTAAAATTAGGAAGAGGAAAATGAAAAGAAATAGGAAAGAAAAGAAAAAGAAAGAAAGAAAAAGGAAGGAAAATGGAAGGGAAAAGGAAATGGAAAAGGAAAAATAGGGGAAACAATAAAATTGATCACGTAACAACATGATCTTCTCTCTTAGCACTAATGTCAGCTATGGTTTGTAGGTAGTGCTGACCTGCCCTGTTCCCTAACCCTTTTGTTGTTTTTCTGGTCAAAGCTGAACCTCCCCTGTCTTTCTAGACAGGGAACTAAGGAAAACACTAGTGTGCCCAACTCACAGTAAACACAATGCAGAAGACCAGAGAGCTACACATAAATGATCATGGTTTGTCTATTCTTTGGATACGTGTGGCTTGCAGGTTCTGATGTTCTGATGCAGCATGAAGCACTGTGCCTCAGCTCTGTACTCTTCAGTAAGTTTCAGCAAATCTCCATTGAGTTAAATCAGTATATCCCTATGGAGCAAGAGATGAAAATGAGCATTTACTGACTTTCTAAGCATTCCCTAAGTGAATTAGGGATGGATTATTAGATTCACTAATGAGAGTCTGACTTGTCCTTTCTTGTAAAACCAAGCTTATTGATTTCACATTCTTGCCTATTCTTTTCTGATGTTTTATTTATTACGAAAATACTCAATTATTATCTGTTCCTATATGACATAAACAACACTGTAAACAGAACAGCAAATGGAAGAAAGAGCCCTAGCATTTCAATATTGTTTCACCTCCAACTTGATGTCTGTCATGGATTTCACACAGTAAGTACTGCATCAGCTGAACAACATGAAACACAGCCCTCAGGAAGCTAAATTGCAGATGCCTTCCTTCCCCATAAATACATCTGTAGTAGTTTGCAAGCCCACACTTTTCAGGCACGTTTAGAACACAGTGCAGGATTTGCCAACTCTTACCTGAAAAGTATTAATTTCTCCAGATAACAGCATATGAAAGATAAAATATGTTGTGATGCTGGGTTTCTCTCTGGTCTCATATTCTGACTTTCACCTTATTTGTTTGTACTAAATTTGTAGGCAAGTCCGGTGTAATAGTTTACCATATCAGGAACTATATTACTAATTTTCTCTACTGGTAATAAAACAAACATTCTTTGCAGCTTTGCGTTAAATCTACCAAAGGAAAGGGAATACTTTTCAATAAACCAAATAATCCTGGATTAGACTGGATTAGAACTTCGTTGTTTTACTCAGTGTGAGTCAAAATTATATTCACTATATAATAAATGACCTACTTAGAAAATAAAGATGACAGGTTTCTATGACCAGGGATTTATGGTTTTCTTTAAAAAAAACTACTCCCAAATCTTGACAGTTTGTTCTTCAGTAGGATGAGTCTAGCTCTACGGAGATCAAAAGGAAAAAAAAAACAGGCTAATTCACAGTGTTTAGACTATGTATATGTGGATAATGCTTCTGGCTGGCAATCCATTTTAAAAGGAGGAGACAAGATACAAAGGCTGCCTCACTGTTGTTGAGGTTGGACAAAAGAACGGTGCAGAGACAGAGCAGCTCCTTCACAGCTAAAGACCGTTCTCAATTCTCCCTCTCTCTTGTTTTTATCTCCCTCTCAGGTTACCACATTTTCTGTTCCCCTCATGCCACTGCAGTACTGCTGAGGACAAGTGAGATAATGCTTGGCCCAAATCCAGGCAATCATTTTGGAGTAATTAGTTTAGGTACTGCACACCCAGCCCATACTTATTTTTTTCAGGTAGGTATCAAGTTCCATACATTACCTGATTACCTGCCTGTATGTGGATAGCCAGCCCCAAGGTTTAGGTAAAGCTCATCCCCAGGTAGCAAGTGAGAGTTTAACCGAATTTATCATTTGGTTTGGGGAAACTTGGCTCTGCTGCAATGACTTATTTCTCCTCCTGCTTCTGTATGCATTCTCCCTGTTGCAGTTCAGCTTTTTTGGCACTTTTAGACCAAGAACAGAGTCCAGGTTGTGATGACCTTGGAGCTGCTGTTAACTTTGACATTGGAGTTTTTTTTTCCTTTCTTTTGTTTTGAGGGTGGGGGTGGGGGAGGGGGTGGGGGAGGGTGTTTGTTTTGGTTTGGTTTTGTTTGGTTTTTTTGTCCTTCCATTTATTTGCAGAGTTAGAAAGAGCGATGTGCATTATGAGGGCTGAGCAATTTTTTACCCTGAGAAACCATGGGCACAAGCACTTTTCAGTGCTAGGGTTTTTTAAAGGTGCACAAACTGCACATCCCATGCCTTCCCACTAATTTCACAGAAATTAGACTGTTATGCGTCAGAAATGCACATTCAGTCCGCACATGAGAAATACTGTATAGGGACAGAGGATGATGGACATTGACATGCACTGTACACAGATGGCTTCCTCGTTCAGGCAACCTTTTCCCACTTTTTACTCCTTCCCTGACCTATCCAGTGACTCCAGTCCTTTGCCACACCTGTCCATGCACTCCTCTAGCCCAGGGTCTCCTGAGTGTACATTAAGCAGCAATAATGTCTTGCCCATGACACTTTGCTTACACACCCCCTCCCTGACCATGGAGGACCCTTCAAAGTGTAGGAAGGAGCTATGTCTCCACCTTGTCCTCAGTTCATCACCCTGCTACAAATGTGAGTGAGGCTGCAGCTTTATGCCAGCTGTGAAGGTAGCCTTGTGCTGTGGATATATTTCCACCAGGAATTGGCCCAGGGCTGCTAACAGTTTCACAAAGGCAAGAAAAGAGCTAAAGAGCTGTTGGATGCGGAAGGCTTCCAGCCAGCATAGTACTAATCCAGCCTGGATCAGATACAGATTGGCAGCCTCGAGGTGCATGGCTCCAGTTTCCCATTACCAATTCCCCTGAGCTGCTCAGTCTCCCATGGTGAAAGCTCTAATTTAGGAGAAATCCTGTAGGGCTGCACTGTTCCTCTCCTGTCTGCTTTGTTTCCAATTTTTAGCAGCAAGTCCATGAAGTCTTGCAGCCAGATGCCCACTGGCTCTCGGGTGAATGTAAGCAGGCGTCCACAGAATAGTTCAGCTCAAGAACAAATGCTGTGGTCGCTATTTATATTCCTAGAAATCAGAGCAAATAACAGTATTCCAGTCCCATTTCACCTAGCTGATTAGTTTTGCAATCAGTGCGTGAAAGAATTTGAACTCATCAACTGCTCAGAACTTTTGAATAGCATAACCCAAGCAATGGGAATAAGAGTGGAAAGGCAATTATATTTCTTTATACAACTGATTGCAAAGAAAAAAAAATCAAATTTTTCTGCAGTTAGAACTTGATTAAACTTTGAACAGAGGTTCAAGCTGTTCTTGCAAGAAAAGGTAATTATGTTAATACAATGTTGTTCAAGAGGGACTTCAGAAGTGTCGGTGTTTCTTGATTTCTTTAGAAGGCCAGGTTCTAGGCTGGCATGAACAGATTATTTCCTTCAAAGTTGGCAGAGCTCTGATATTTGCCAACAGCTGGAAGTCTTGCGCTGCACTGCATCACTGCTATTATAATTTTAATTTTCATCTAGTAAAACTAAGTAGATCAACATGGTCATGGCTGGCTCCAAGTTTTTCAGCAGCGTAGTAGAAACTGGATGTCACTTTCCTGTGGACAAGGGTCTAGGGACAGGCTGCTTCTGCCAATGGAGGCTGTAGGAGAAGAAAGGCATGTTTAAGATGGGGAAAGGGGGGAGCTGGGCTTCCTGCTGCCCCTGCAGCAATCAGGGGAATAAAGGGGAAGGAGAGTGGCTGTTTCAGAGCCAACTGCAATGTCCTCATGGCCAGTGATATCTACCCACACACCCTTGCCCTATGCCAGCCCCAGGCAGGCGAGTTCCAGGAGAGCGTTGCATGAGCACCGGCAGCCCCTCCAAGCTCTCACTCCCCCTACCTATGGGCCAGTACCAGCCAGACTAGCACACTGGGAAAACTAACATCCTATCTACTGGTGCTTTTATCTCACTGCATACCAGGAGTGCCATGAATCTGTCAGCTGTGGGAGAAGCACCAACATCTATCCCTGCCAAAAGAGCCCCCATGTCTCGTATGGGAAGATCTGCCTTCCTCGCCCCGCCACCTCATCAAAACCCCACCGGCAGCTCAGTGGAGTGTCCTCCAGCACTGTCGTCCTTGCTGCAGTCTTTGCGCAGAGGACAATCACCAGCATCATTCCTCAGAAGCATAGTGGCATGAAGTGAAAACAGCACAGCATGAAACAGAAATGGGGAGCATATAGTCACCCTACAGGATTATCTGATTTGAAGCAGCTCTTTTTTCATTCAGTAGCAGCCTTTATGTTAGAGATGGGCAAAAACCAGAGGTCCCCATCTGCTGCAGGAGAGGGAAGGTCCTAAGATTAAAATGAAAACGTTCAGCTTGATAGATTTTGGGTTTTCTGGGCTCACTTAATAACTGAGGAACGATGGTGAAACAGACTCCTGATATTACAAGCAAGGCCTCAATTTCATCGCCATTTTTCTAATAAAATAAATGCTTATGTTTTCTCTACTCCTTCAACTCCCTTCTGAGCTCTTCCAGTTTTTTTAAGAATCCATACAAATACATTTGTTGGATGCATTTTCTGACAAAATGTTAAAAAAGGTAAATAATGTAATAACTTGTTTCTCAGATAATGGGGCTATATCTGAATCACAACCAAGAAACACCAAGATGACTTTGCATGGATCAACGAAAAAATCTGGAAAAGCCTGAAGAGATGTGGAGCAGTGGATCACCTTGTCCTCTAACCCATTACATTGCATGATAGCAAGTTAAATTAGTTAAAAAGACAAGGATTTGTAGTTAAAACAAAAACAAAGAATTAGGAGTGGATAATTCAAATTGTGCCACTGATGTTAAGAAAACCATCAGTAGGGATATTGTTCTTTCTCACCAAAAATAGTGTCAGTGGGGAAGATATACTTCTTGACAAATAATCTGAATGCAACAAAGACACAATCTAGCCATTATTTTGGATGTGTAAGACATTAATATTAATGGCAGTTTTCTGAGTGCTTGTAAGGGTAGAGTCTTATGACTGAATTTGGTTTTGCAGAAAGTTTGACAGTCCAAAATGGTATGTTATATATATTTTACTTTTTGCTAACCTACTATTCAATGGAGAGATTAGAAAAGGATGTAAAAATCATCAGACATAAGGTCTGACAAACTATTCATCTCAACACCCTGTAAAGATAATTCTCAGCCATCTAAAATGGATATTGAAGAGGTTCTGGCAGATAAACAGACTGGCAGTAAAAATCTCTAGGGAAACATTGATTTCCCATAATTTCTAAAGAAATAATGGGTTACAGAAAACAACAGGCTGCACAGGTGTACCATCTTCAATACACTATTTAATACTCACTGTTGTCCCTGTAAAGAAAGAATTGTGTTATTCCACAATAAGGGAAATCATAGACAAGTATAAGTTTGCTCAGGAAAGAGCTAAATAAAAACAACATTTTGTATTTTAAAACCAGACAAAAGAATCCATTAGAAGTTATACTGGTGTCTGGAAATGTTCAAAACACATTTGAAAAAGAAAAGAACTGTGAATAGACAGAAACACTCTAAGGCACTGTTAATCACTGATATCTTCACGATGGGTTTGACTGCAGTTGCACATTGTACCTGGAGAAGAGATATGTTGTGCAGATTTAGGAGCTGTAAGGATGGAAAATTGTCACTTTAAGATCTACAGTTCCTTCTGTGTGTTTTCTATTTTCTGGAAAAAAAGGACCTCACAATTACTTACTTATGTTCCACATTTTGAAAATGGGATGGGGAATGATGTTCTGTCACTTCCTGCCCATTTGTTGTGTTAAAAAGCAGCAGCTTCATAATCATAATCTACTATACTCCTGTCTCCGCTCACTCGTCTGGATCCACATCCCATATAGGTCATGGAGTGACTATGGAGGGGCTTCCTTTAAGCCCAATTTTAGCATGTAATCTACCTATATTCAGAAAATAGATTTTCTTTTTTTTTTTAATCTGATTGTATGCAGTAGGGAATTTCTGGTCCCTTTTCAGCCTCTGTTCAGTTTTAAAAGGTTTGGAATTAATCAGCAAACCTGGGAAAAAACAAAATTAGGATGCTTTGAAGCTAACTCAGTCATCACTTTGACAATCAAGCAGTGCCTGTTCTAACAACTTCCTACTTCTTCTGTCCTAAATACTTTGTCTATTGCATTTTCCTAAAAAAAGTAATCTCATTTCATCAGTCCCACATAAACATAACTTTATCCTCCTTACTAGATATGTAGGAAGTATTTAACACGGTGGAACTCACCAGCACCAGTTACTTTAGTCTTGACAAGAAAAATTTTGACAGAAGAGAGGAATGGAGGAATCTTGTGAATGTTTGGAGTCATTAAGTGTACACCTGGGCACCCTCATATCTACTGTTACCAATTAACAAAATCCCAGCAGAAAATTGAGGAAACTTGCTATCTGATTCTGTAAATACTCATCCACGTGGGAAGGGCTGCACAGCTGAGTGGCCTTACTGAGTTTACTGCCAATACCCATGTGCATAAAAAGTTCCCTACGTGCTTAAGCGCTTGCAGGAATCCTAATCTTTGCCTGTGCTGTTCACAAGTGTCTGATATGAAGAACAGTTCTGAGACTTTTCATCACTTGTCATACTTTTGTAAATTATCCTAAGCATTTTAAAGTTTTCATTATTCCAGTAGTTACCATGTTTACATGTAGACACACCAGATAGGTCATGGTATTTGACTCTGGACTTCTTTTTTAATTAGTTTTGCTGACCAGGGACCCACTGTTGTTGAAACAGATGTTGCAGCCCAATAATAGCTCTCAGCTGCCAACAGCAAACTGTGGAACTCAGCCCCTTGCCATGCAGAACAAATGAGTGCAATAAGGGGCCAGTGAGCTCCAGACAACAGGGACATGCACTCTACAACATGCGTGTTTACCAGCTCTATCTCAAGGCACATAAAATTTCAAACATACTTCTCTTTCTTATCTAAAATATAACAAATGAGGAACTATTTCTCAAAAGTGCACATAGTGCCACAGAATAAATGCATTCTTTTAGTGCCTTTATCTTGCATATCTGTTTCACTATCTTAATTTTGCTATGAGTCACATACAGCACAGATCAGACAGGCTCTTCCAGACTTGGAAAGAAGACCTAGTGAGGCTCAACCTGAGGACTCAAATGAAGCTTCCAACCACTCATGTCCTGTTCAGGCAGGTACAGAAAAAAACCCATAACATTTGCTGTCTATGACAAAAATTCATTACTATCTTTCTTAGGTTGAATGGCTGAATGGTATATTAATTTACTCTAGACATAATGATATTGCAGAAATAATGCCTTTCTGTAAAGATTCCTAACCCATGTGCAACAGTAGGATTATCAGTAGGTGTGACTATTTAGCAACAGGTGAAAGCAGTCTTGAAAAACAGTGATGTTTATAATGGCCAGTCTCTTCGCGTACGAAGAACCGGGGAAGGTCTTTCCACCTTCCAGCCTGCGCATTGGATTTTTTAGGTGAGACACAGTGTGCGCGGAACTGAGCCCACCCTTTAATCCTGAGGTTCATCTGCCGGGGCCAAGCACGCTTGGACGGTGGCAGTGAGGTCCTCAGGACGTAGATGGATTTCCTTATGGGCTAACGAGCTCCATCTGCCCGGGGAGGGGCCCCGACCGGGAATCGAACCCGGGTCTCTGCAGTGACAGTGCAGTGTGTTTTCCTCTACACCACCGGGGGAGTGATGTTTATACATTGCTGGTGGAGAGCAAAATAGATGACAGCTTGTGGTGTAACATGGTGTGAAATTACAAAAAAACCCCGACAACCAAGAACGCCTAATTCACATGGTTACAGAAAACATGGAGACACTAATTCTCATGTACAGTTACCATAGGGCCCAACTTGGGGAAATGTTCATTTTTTAGTATTTTAATGCCACAAAAATGACAACAAGTCACAAAGGATTCAGGAAAAAAAAAAAAAAAAGGGAAAACCCCCACATACTCACACACACAAAAACAACAACAACAAAACAAACAAAGCTGAGGAATGGAGGAGTGATATCAGTGATATGGGAGTGACTACATGATGGAGGTAAACAGAGCATCCAGATGAAATATGGGAGACAGGATGCAATTATGCAAATAACTTGATTTGGCTAAGCCATATTCTCTGTCCTAACAAAAATTTTTCCAACATCGTCAATGAGATTTCCAAGTTCCATCCATCACTTCAGAGTGCATCTCATGTTAAATGTCACTGTGATTTGTCCCAAAACTCCTTCTGGTATCTCAGCATTATTATTTACAACTATCAGAAGTGTTTAAAGCAGAAGTAGATAAACATTAGGGTGAAGAAAGGCCACACAGCACAGACCAGGCTGCTGGAAAAAGGGATAAATCCATTCTCCCATCATCACTCCCCACCTTCTCCTTTGTGCTAGCGCAACCGCACCATGAATGGCTGGTTAGAAATGGTTTAGGCAAACCAACAGTCTCCCCTGGCTCACCTGAAGACCATACAGTCTCCGAGGACAGTATGAGAGGAGCACCAAGCACAGGCAGTCAAAGGAACATGCCATGGGGACACCTTTCCCTGCCACGGGGTCCTTAGTGCTGAGCAGTGACAGCAACAAACTAATGAGAACTCAACTGAATGAGGAGTCTGCTGTTTCCTCACATCCTCTGTAGCTGAAACAAGGTGGCAGTAATATTTGGGTATCTGCTAAATCTATGAGATCCTAATTTTAATGGGCACAGTTAAAAACAAAATGAAAAGAGAAGAATTTAGAACAAATACTGGCTTGGTAACCTTTCTATAACACATATACAATATATTAATCTGTCTCGTAAAGCAAGTACCTGATAGATTAAAAAGCTTGTTCATTCCTGGTCTGGGCAAAGCACAGTAAACCACGGAGGCCACAGTGATTGAGAGTGCCGCTCCAAAGATCATTTCCCAACCTCACTGTTTTGATCAAGTTACAGCTCTCTCTCTTTGCCTTTCTGCCTCATCGAACATAAGCTAGGAGGCTTCATGTCCCAGGCCACTCTTGTCTCAGAGTCAGCACTGGGAGCTTGACTCCCCCCTAATCCACCTGTATTGAATTTTTATATTTGTAAGTAACCACATTTGTGTGACTCTTGACATTGGGCAGAGTTTGCTGAAAACATCCACAAAATAATTTTTTTTCAGATGTTTTCTTAAAACTCTTTTGCCCTTATGCTCATGGAAGAATCCAGTAAGGCTTCTGATGGGCTGAGACCTCTGCTCCTCTGGCTGACAGACCCTGCCACTGCTTGTACTCCCTCTGCAGTGCCTTTATTCTTCAGTTCTTAGATTTGATACCATGGTGTTACAGTGGTGACAAAGCCAACCAAGGGTGCTCCTGCTTCACCCTAGACTTAAGCAAAGCAGAGCTCAAGATCAATCAAACAATTTAATGATTCCAGCTTGTAGTAGCTTACCTGGCTGTAGGTGCCTACAACTCCCTGTGAGCCAAATCTTTCAGGTAGCCCTATCTGTATTTCCTGAAGTATAATGCATTCCCTTGACAGTGCAATGGCATTTAGAGACACTAACATGGAGGCAAACCCCACTCAAAATTGTAGAATGGAGAGCTTTTAAACGAATTGTAGAATTTTCCTCTCATGCAACAACTTTCCCCACTCTTCTACAAAAAAGAGCAAACTCTTCTTGTTTGTGTAAGGCTGCAAATAATCATTACCCAAGAGAAAGAGAGAAAAAGTAAGAGGAAGAAAGAAAAAGAAAGGAAGGAGGTGGGAAAGAGAGAGGGACATAAAGAGAAAGAGCAATTAAGTTATCCTGCCTATATCTGAATGGAAGGAAACATCTGGGTCATGTCTATAGCAGAGAAAATGAGGGTCACATTCCCAGAGACACATAAATGTTACTCCTAAGACAGGAGGTATGATTCATTTTGTTATCCTAAAAAGAAAGGTGTCATTTGGCCTCCTTGCCAGCAAAGTAGACAAACTGTATTGCAGACATGTATGTAACAAAAGAGTTTTCCTCCTTCACTTTTGTTTTGCTGATGGTTGCTTAAGCATGTGTAGAGCTGGCTCCTGGAGCATCCCAGAAGGCTGGCTACAGGCTCCTGGAATGGGCAAGCACAGAGGGATCAGTATTGCACTCCAAGGTTGAGTATTGGACTGTCGTGCAGAGGAGGAATTTTGAGCACATTTAATGCTGTAATCTTAGTCTACCGATAATTGTCCTACTGCCGGGGAAGTCTGACACACATAGCCACCTCTGCAGGCACATGTCTCCAGGTTAAAAAGTGGCAAGGCATATCAAATGGAACATCATGCAGCAAGATGGGAATGAGAATCAGTGCAAAATATGAGGGCAGTGCAGACTTGCTAGTTTTTACCTTTCTCTAACACACAGAGCTGTAGCAGTTTTTAAAGGTATGTAACTTGTTTCTGCATATGAGTATTTTTAAGTACAATATATGCTCTTTATATTCATGCATCGAGCAGTTAACTTAAAATATCCGTACATCCTTGTGTGTCTTGCCTATTAAAAGTATTTTAGACATGAACTTGGCTTTCTTGCTTTGAGTATAAGACAGTAACTAACTGAAGGCAATTATGAAGAATTCTTCTTTACTGTCAAACTATTCCCTTAATATCTTTCTTGAGGATTTTGTTTTTCAGAGGTTTGTGGGACTTTTTGCCTTCTTATGGAGCATCTGGAGGAGGTCAGCCCTGGAGCCGGATTTCAGCCTGGAGAGTAGCACAAGCCTGTTCCAGGAAAGCAGTTCCCCTGTTCCTTGGAGAATTGTCCAGACTTTATGGGTTTGTCTACATTCTTCTCTGCTATAGCTAGGTGTGCAGTCAGGCATTTTTATTTTCTTCCCTAACACAGTACTACAACATTTCTGCATTTTTATATTTTGAAATCTATCCTGTATCCCTAGTGCTGTTTTTTTCCCTGTTGCTGGCATCCAAAAGCACATGTAATAAAACCCGGGAGATATTTTCAAGGACACTTGTTTTTCTTCCCCAGACTGCACTCTCACAATTGTAAAACTTTCATTTTCCCTCCTGGCGCTGCAGTGATTTCATAATACATAAGAAAAACAGTGATATAAAAGCATCTTTTCATTCCAGCATTTTGTCTGCACTGTGTGCCATAGCCAGCAAGCTCAGAAGCCCAAATGTTGAGTTTTTCAAGCAGAAGCGAGCTCTGAGATCACTCTAAATTACAGAGAGGGGCTGATCAGGAGGAAAAGAAACATTTCAACTGGAGATGAAATCCCTCATTAGGTTAGAGGGGCATTTTCTCCTGGAATTTGGGTGAAGGCTATCTTGTTGGCACAATAACTAGGAAATTAGATGGATCATCAAGAATAATACAGCAAAGGGTCCTGCACTTGGGTCACAACAACACCATGCTATAGACTTGGAGCAGGGTGCCTGGAAAGCTGCCCAGCAGAAAAGGACTTGGGGCGCTGGTCAACAGGCAGCTGAAATGAGTCAGCAGTGTGCCCAGGTGGGTAAGAAGGCCAATGGCATCCTGGACTGTATCAGAAATAGTGTGGCCAGCAGGACCAGGGCAGTGATTGTCCCTCTGTACTTGGTGCTGGTGAGGCTGCACCTTGGGTGCTGTGTCCAGTTCTGGGCTCCTCACTGCAGGAAAGACATTGAAGTGCTGGAAAAAGTCCAGAGGAGGGCAACTAAGTTGGTAAAGAGTCTAGAGAGTAAGTCCTACAAGAAAGGGCTGAGGGAGCTGGGGTTGTTTAGCCTGGAGAAGAGGAGACTCAGGGGAGACCTTATCACTCTCTACAACTACCTGAAAGGAGGTTGTAGCCAGGTGGGAGTCATCGTCTTCTTCCAGGCTACTTGTAGACAGGACAAAAGGAAATGGCCTCAGGCTGCACCAGGGGATTTTCAGGTTGGACATCAGGAACGATTTCTTCACTGAAAGAGTGATTAAGCATTGGAAGAGGCTGTCCAGGGAGGTGGTGGAGTCACCATCCCTGAAAGTGTTCAAGAAACAAGTGGGCATACTGTGGTTTAGTTGACATAGTGGTGTTCAGCCTGAAAGGTTGCGCTCGATGATCTAGGAGGTCTTTACCAACCTTAATGATTCTTATTTTGTGATTCCATCCCTTAAAAATCAACTCATTTTTTCTTATTAGAAGTGATTTGATCTATGAAAAATGTAGGTCTGGGGCAATAAAGAATGAAAATTAATATTAAAAAGCAAGGGAAAAGGGAGAATTAGAAGCAAGGTGAGGGAAGTAGATAGGAGGCCAACTGTTTCTGTGTTACACCCAGTGGAAACCAGTGGGTCTTTCAACATATATCTAAAACCACTTTTATTGGATTTTAGCATGAAATTAAACAAGCCATGTTTTGTTTTGGGGAAGGCACACTGAACTTACTATTATCACACCAGCAGAAATAATCATAATTAAAATTTTAAAAAGAAACAAGGTCTTATATTAATTCTTGAAGAAATTATGTGCAGTTTTCCCTTCTGAAAATGAAGTGTTGTAGCCACATCTATGGATAAGTTTCTGTTGCACAGAAACACAACACATCAAAGGTGCTTCCTTCTTCTCTTCTACAGATCTCCCAAATTAGCCTGTCCATCACCTTGCATTTTGGTTGTGCTGTTATGTCGGCACAGAGAGAGAGCCATGCTTGGGTATCACCTTGCATAAGTGAGGCATGTGGGGAATAATGCCATTAATCAAAAATGCTGTCTGAGAAAGGGCTCAATATAAAGTATGACAGGAGGGTGCAAACCTCACCCAAGAGGAGGTTGCAGTGCGCTGTCTGCTGCCTTGGGCTGCCCTCTGAAGGCTGAAGATAAATCCACATCCCCCAGTGTAAAAGCATTGCTCTGGCTCTGAGCACATTATTTGGAATAAAACTCCAAAGTTTTGCTTCTGGGCAACACTGGGAAAACAAAACAAAGAGAGAATAATTTGCAAAGGTTTTGAAGAAAAAACCTACAAAGACTAAGGAGACTGTATGTGGGGCAGCCTACCCCACATTAACAAAAACCCTGCAGCATTGAAGAAAATTGAAATATCAAAAACTGTCTGATGTAGACTTTTCAAAGAGTGATAGAGGGAATTGGGAAAACAAGGAGTTTTAAAGAACAAAAATGTTGGCACCGACTCTGTTAATAAGTTAAGCTGAACCACTCTGCTTTTTGTCTGCCTGAGGCTTAGAACAAGTTGGCACTTTATAAAGAGATCTGACCTGTATTGCCCTAAGGCTCTCCTTCCCTATGACTGCATTGCAGAGAAACATCAGTCGTTCAGCCTATGGCAGATACAGACCTCTTTGTCCCTACCTAGCTCAATCCGTCTATAACGAGGCTTTGTATACACAACTATATTTACTCATTTTACTTATTCATAGTTTCCTTTATTCACGTTTCTCCCTATTCATATTTGTAAAAATAAAGCAGTTCAGCAACAAACAGTTGCTTCCAGGAAAACAAAAGCACATATTTTTCAGTAGGTATCACACAGGCTTATTCCCAATCCACATTGCTGACTAGCTATTCTACACTATTAGAAACATGATTGAAACCATTAGTTCAATTTTAATGAACTCCATGTGCCAGTTAAGTTTTTTCTCCTGTAAAAAAATGTCTACCATATAATCGTACACACACATAATTGAGATAAATCCGAGTTTGGCCCGTTTCTCAAATGTTTGGTTTAAGACAATCCTTTCTAAAAAGACATTTGTGAAAAATAAACACAATTACAAATACATGATTGGTTCTGCTCATTGCTTCTGCTAGGCATAAGGAAATGTCTGTGCATGTGTATTCATTTATACAATGATGCTCACAGCTACAGTGAATTATGGCTTGCTACAGCCTTGAGTGTACTCTAAACCAAACTGCTTTCTCAGCCTGATTTCCTAAGGAAATGAATCTTATATCACCATGAGATACTCTGGTAACTTCTGAACCCTTTGACCTACTTTAGCTAAATTTGCAAAGGTGACAGAGGTCTCAAAGACAGCAAAGCTCCCACTGGTGTGGGGAAACAGGTGGCAGGCTAAAAGGAAATCCTATTAATGCCCACACCCTGGGTATGCAGCAGCACGACCTTGCTCCATGTTAGACTTCAGAGCATCCAGAGGGACCCAAAATTCTGTGTTGGGCACCCAGTCCTATTAGAAAACTCAAGCTGAGTTTTTGCGAACTACCTGCTTTGTTTAAAAATAAACTATCAAATACCTTCTTTACTGATGTGCTCTGTAGCAAACTAATTTCTTACTCCATTAATTTATCTACCAAAATAAGATTTCTACAGTTTACTTGTACCTCTTTTGCACAGTAGCATTAAACTAATGATTCTGTTTCTGCACTTTGTAGATGAAGTTGAGGTACAGAGAAGTTAAATGTGCCCTTTGAAGCTTCTAATAGTTGACACAGGAACTGGATCATAAACCAGTGATGTCTATTCTGCCTTGTAGAAGATTTCTGAAGGATTTCTGAACCTGATGGGAGGAAAAAAAAAAAAAAAGCCTCAGAGGCTTCTGGTTTGAAAAAAATTCCTATTAGCATTTGTCCATGTGGATGCCATTTTGCTTCCCCTGCAGTCCCAAAGTATTAGCAACCCATTTTATTAGTTCCTCTGTTAGCAGCCCACTACACAAAACCAAACTGTTTGAAATAGGTTTTATCTCTACTTTCGGACGAAGGGCTTAGCTACTCACTGGCCAATACTACCGCTGAGCTAAACCCTCTTCTTTTCACCCTAAAAAACGCTACAGTTGGGGTTGAAAGGTCCTTTCCCACCCGGATACCAAAGCAGGAGAAATTTGTTCGGAAGAACAATATTGCAGCTGGTGTGTAGGAAACAAAATAGGATCCTGCATTCTCTTTGCTCACCATTGTTTTTTACACTAGTATGGGGTCCTAACATTCCTAGCAACAAAAGTGTGTCATAAATAGCAGCGTTTAACTCAGTTACAAGTCATGGAGCCATGTGACAACATGAAGCCTAATGGAAGTTAGAGGCAAGACTCTTGTTCACAGATTTTGGACCTTGATCTTAATGTGTAAGTGCAGCAAGCTTGAATTTCTCTTAGTTTTCTATAGGATATTCTTTTTTCCCTCTTCTGCTACAGAAAATAACTGTTTGCAAAAGGAAACTATCTAGAGCAGAGTCTTTACCAACAACAGAGCAGAGAGAAGTGCCTGTAACTAAGTGGTGTGCAGGTATCACCATTGACATGTGAGAGCACAGATGAGTTCAGCTGTCTATGAAATTTCTCCCTTAGTTAAGGTACAATGATAATTTAGAAAGCAGCACTCTGATCAAAGCTACGCACTTGCCAGCTGGCCATCTTCAATTAAAGGACTTAAAAAATATTTTACCAACAGAAGATAATCTCTCAGAAAACTGTTATAATTCAATATTTAACCTATTTTTTAAATTACTATGACTTGAATTACAGTAACTACAACCAAGATGGGGCCCAGATGCCAAGCACTGTACAAACACCCAATCAGAAACTGCGGCTGCTCCGAGTCACATCCTGCTTCTGCAAATATTTAGGACTGAGTTTAACTTTTCTACTGTCAGTATTAATAGAGCTGCTCAGAGAACTAAAGGTAAAGAGATGAGACCAACAAAAGCCAGACATTTTGAGACTGAAGTGTTTAGCTGTCTAATTCCCAATGGTCTCAAGATGTTAATGTGGATCTGGCCTTGCATGACTTACTGATATAAATACAGCAAATCTTAAACAGACTCAAAATAAATGCACACATTCACATCACTTGTCTTCTGTACCAGTGCAAGGCTATTTCCTGCCATTTGCTCAGCCCTTCATGCCCTAAGGGCTGCCAGTTACCCAAAGGAAACACCTTTGTTGCACTGAGGCATCAGTCAGGGGAGAGACTGTCCCTTGCTACAGCCACTGCCCATAGTAGTACTTTAAAGATTGCTGTGGATTAAGGCTGCAGACATTTCTTTCTTCTCCCCTCTCTTCCTTCTGGTGAGGCTGCAGGCTGAAGTCTCCCTCCCCACTACATTCTCCCGTTTTCTCCCTCTTTTCTCTCACTTTTTTAAAAATACAGTTTTCTTTCAAGTCCTCTACAGTTACAGTGTTTTGGCCATCAAAGTCCCCTCCCAGCCATTTTCATTTACCTTGTGACTCTGACCCTTTGTAAGGCTGAGGATTTTCAGAGTAAACCGATCCCCGAGGTCCCCAAGGATGTTATTCTCATTTATTCACTCAGCCCTTTGAATGGAGCAGCCTGGGGTTGGCAGTGGTTCAGCAGCCCTGCATTCAGAGAGTACACAATTCTTTTTCTTTTAGAGGCCTTTCAAAATAAGGTTCAAGGTTTGCTGAGCAGCTTGAAGGGCTGTCAGTCACGCAGCAAGTTATGTTTCACTCCCAGCCACTACTGGAAGTGATGAGCAGAGAAGGGATAAGAGCAAGAAGCCCACAGTAACTGAAAAGAATGATCCCTCGGGGCTGTGCCTTCTTTTCCAGCGTGGCACGCTCTGGGGACATCCGTATCTGCCGCTACTGAGCCCTACATCAGCCTGGCAAGGTCCCTGAGCCCCAGGACCTTAAGGGGCAGAGTGTGGCCTCTACAGGAACAGCTGTACAATGAACACCCCCTTTCTTCAGGTGCATGGTGGGCTGAGGGAGCACCTCTAATGCCATCTGCGCATCCACCGGAGGTCGTTAAGTCTGACAGCTGGTCCTCCTTTTCTGGAGGGAGAAGACCACTTCTTTGCATTTTCATTGCAAAATGTTTGGGAATGGTCCCCAGTCACTGATAAGACAGAGACACGTCTGTGAGCGTCCCAGAGGGAGGGAAGACTGTAGGAAAAAGCTTATGGTTATGTACCACTCTACCTGCCAACTGTTGTGTCATGAAGGGCTTAAATTACCAGCCAGTCAATTATCTGATTATAGAGAGCCTTTCATTTGAGATTAAAAAGAAAAGAAGAAAAAAAAAAGGGGGGGGGGGGAGAAAAAGGAAAGAAAAAGAAAATCCTGGCTGAAAGCAATCCCTTTGCTAGGTTACCAAACTTAGTAGACATTGCATTCTTTGACTTTTACTTTTGGCAGTGATGAAGAGCAGAGTTAAAAAAAAAAAAAATCAAGAAACTTGGGGAGAATAATTATTTTGCATTAATCAAACATTTTTCTACATCTCTTTCCTCTAACACACCGTGTTCACATTTATCTCCCTTCTCAAAAAAAAGGCCTTATTTTTTAAAAGAAAGAATGACTGCCCCTTTTACATATTTCCATTTTAGTTCAACTGATTAAATAAGGAACCTTCTCCAGGAAAGTTATTCAGGTTTCATTAGTTTACAGTTGCCTTGGAATCCCTTTGAATTACAGCAAGCATAAATTAACATTCTGTCAGCTAACATCAGAAATACCTCTTTAAGGCTCCTGGACTCAACAACGGCTGCTAAGGTTTGGGAATAAATGTACGATGTGTCGGGGCTTCACCAGCTGGTTAATGACCTGCTGCAGTAGTTATAGGGCCCAAGATGAAGCTAAGGAAGATTAACTAATCTGGCCAGTCACTGGTGCGCTGGCTTGGAGTGCTGAGCAGTATGGAGTGCGTGATTGTAAACTTTATTGTTTGACCTCTACTGAATTAGGAGCTGGGGTTTTGGCGGGGAGGAGAGGGGGCTGGGGATTAATGTTTTATTAGTAACATTTCCAGCATTTATCCTTTCCTGTTTGAGTAACTGAAAAGGTAATTTCTAAACACAAGAGTCAGCAAAGCTGCATTTCTTTCAAAAAATGCCATGTTCTCTACACACAAATCAAACAAACATGGTTCAAGCCACAAATTATTTTTTCCTTGCAACAGACAAATCTAAGGACAAATGTAGTTTGTCTTTTTCATTTTTGTCTTTTCACATGGTTCATCCTTCAATTGCTAATCACCAAGCTACAGATGAAACCCCCCACAAAGTGATACCTCTGAAAACCAGTAGCTCCAAACCCCCTTAAAGTTTGATAAAATCTGAAACTTTTCTGGTCTCAGCCATCTCCATTGCATTTGATTTCCTGTCCAGGCAAGGTGAAAGAGTAACAGAAAGGGAAAGTATTCATACAAGATTGGCATGGCTGAAAAAAAAAAAAAAAAAAGGTATGTTATTGTAGTCACAGTGCAGCTAAAATTAATTCCCTTTTAACACATCTTAAATCCTTTCACTTTTATGCAACTGTTTACTCTGCTACCCAACCAAAGACAAACAGACACTATCTCTTAAGTATGAAATATTTTTATAATGAAACACTCATCTTCTGGATTTCTTCATATGAAAGGGAAAAGTATATCTGATGTTAAACATATTTTTCTAGTTGGTTTCTACTTTTGATAGGGGAAAAAAATTGGCAGAAAATATATTACCTTTCTGGTGTTTTTCAAATGTGTGCTACAAATCCTGTCTCCTGTGTCTCCCATGCTACTGACCAGTACCAGCTTGAGTGGGCACTTGTGGGGTGACCCACCTAATGGAGTCATTTCTTCCAGTTCCAGGAGCTGACTGAATAGATGAAACCTAAAAGCATTTTTGAACCTTCTGAAGTTCTTTCACTGAGATTTCCTATTTGTACTAGATGTTCCCATTAACTCTGGAAATCTCATTTCTTTTTTTTTTTTTCCTTCAATCCTTCTTAACTATCTATGTTATGTTAAAGAATTTCACAACCTTCATGAAATTTTAGAGTAACTAAATCCATGGGGGAGTGCCTCTAAGTCACATTCAGCTACCTTCTCATGCTGGAAGGATGAGTCTTAAATTTTAAACTCTTTGGTGCTTGCACTGCTAGTGGCAGGCACTGCTAGGGGCAGACTGATAGTGGCAGGCACTGCTTGGCATTTCCATGTTAACCCAACAGGTTTTACACTCCAAATGCAGATCTTGGTGTGGTTTATTGTTACTGCTTTAGTCTGTCTCTGTGCTAATCTGGGCTGAGCCTCAAAGTGGACTTTCTTAGACTAGCTGT